>NC_055698.1:4011763-4311763 GCF_017639745.1 Melanotaenia boesemani
GGAAGCAGGTGGTGGAAACCTTCCTCAGAGGTTTTCTCCATATTGACATGACAGCATCACACAGTTGCTGCAGGTTTGTCGGCTGCATCCATGATGAGAATCTCCCGTTCCACCACATCCCAAAGCTGCTCTACTGGACTGAGATCTGGTGGCTGTGGAGGCCGTTGGAGTCCAGTGGACTCATCGTCATGTTCTAGAAAGCAGGTGGAGATGATCTGAGCTTTGTGACATGGTGCATTATCCTGCTGGAAGTAGCATCAGAAGATGCTCCACTGTGGTCATAAAGGGATGGACATGGTCAGCAACAATACTCAGGTAGGCTGTGCTGGTTAAACCAGATCATGTTGGTACTAAGGGGCCCAAAGTGGGCCAAGAAAATCTCCCCCCACCACTACACCAGCAGCCTGAAACGTTGATCCAAGGCAGGATGGATCCATGTTTTCATGATGTTTCCAGCAGATTCTGAGTCTAGCATCTGAATGTGGAGCTGAAATGGAGACTCATCAGACCAGTAACGTTTCTCCATCTTCTATTGTCCAGTGTTGGTGAGTCTGTGTGAATTGTAGCCTCAGTTTCCTGTTCGTAGCTGACAGGAGTGGCATGAAAACCCTAAATTGAGCAATGTCTTTCTCTGACCAGTCACATAATCTGATGCTCGCTGTATTTCACAAGCAAACAGTCACGTCAGTGCAGCATCACAACCATTCAAACAGCTTCAGGTGAACTAGACAGACTGCAGTTTTCTTCAACAGCTTCTGAGAAGGAGACACTTCCACACTGCAGGAGCAGCTCTAGAAGACATCGTACAAACATGACGATGGAGTTTCGGTTGCCTCTGTCCCACTGTGTTGTGGAGATGTGGTCATAAAGCTGCTCCAAAATTCCTCATCAGGAAACCCATAAAAAAACTGTTTAACAATCCAACACACAACGTTTTTGGCCTTTAACATGTTTTAAGCAACAACTTTCTAACAAATATAACATGTTTCAGAATATATTCAAATCATTAGAAAACGTGAAGATACCTGCCTAATAAGCATTAATTAAAGCAAACCCCAAAGACAAAGTCAGAGGTCATTTGCAGAACAAAACAGCTGGAGCTGGAAAACAAGACCCTACCGTTGCTGCAGGCCTTTTTATCTGTGACATGAACCCAAGCTGTTCAGGTACGAGTCTGCTGCCACAAACCAGCAAGCTAAATACGGTGACAGTGAGCTACTACTCCTGCATCATATTAATAAAACATACATACCACCACTGGGTATGGGCACTGCTTGGACAGCCTTTGGCAAGGTATTGCTGCCTAAATGCCGAGGCAGGATTGAGTCAGAATCTGTTACTGTTTAGCATGATAATGAAGAGAAAGAGCCAAGCAGGATTAAGTCTGTTTGGAAGCATTAAAGTAAACCCCGGGTCAGGATCTATCCGAAAGAGTCTGAGGAAGGAAAACAGAAGAAGCAGAGAGAAGGAAAGTGGCCTCATGAATCACATTTTATATTACATGACAGAATGGTCTGTGTTTGTCACCAGCCTGGGAAAGACAACACAAGAACACATGAAGTCCAGTTCAGGTAAAGAGAATTCCTGGAAGAAACCAGTTTGATCTGAGCTTTGTGACATGGTGCATTATCCTGCTGGAAGTAGCATCAGAAGATGCTCCACTGTGGTCATAAAGGGATGGACATGGCCAGCAACAATACTCAGGTAGGCTGTGCTGGTTAAACCAGGCCATGTTAGTACTAAGGGGCCCAAAGTGGGCCAAGAAAATGGCTCATTTAGCAGTAGCATCATAGATGGTATATAAGACCCCGAAATCAAGCACGCCATGTCTGATCTTAGAAACTTTCTGGTATTTTTGCTGCTGCTGATCCATCACACGACACTGCTCCTACCGGCTCCTCATACTGCAGCGTACGAAGGTGTAGGGTTCATTTGTGAGGATGTGCACACACAACGTTTCAAACAAGGCCACATGTACACGTCATTCCCATCCAGTAGCAATCCACAGCCTTATGTTTCCAGACAGGCTCTGTACGATGCATGTAATGATTTTAATTGTCTTGTACATAAGATGTGAAATGAACCTATCTTGACTTAACACATGAATGAATGAAGGTGATAAACATTAATATATCGGGCCACATCTGAAGGCCACATCATAATGTCAGAGATTTAGTGGAGTCTATGTTTGGTCGGCTTTAGCAGCAACAAGAAGGCAAGTAGTCGTAACGTTGTGGCTCATCTGACTGATTATTCATGTCATTGGTTGACTTTATTAAATAATATTCTTTGTCATATAAAGGAAAAATACATTTTGATTTGGTAGAAATAAGTTTAATCATAGTTTAGTTTTAATGTGATGATGAATTTTTTTCTTTCCGCCATTTTTTAAATGATAAATTATGATTTAGGTTGTAAAGTTTATTAACTAAATAGTTATGGAAATGTGTGTCTCAATTTCTTTTCACCTGGAATAACTAGATTCACTCTTCATCAGTTCATATTCTGTGACATTTATCTTCTTATTTGAACCAAAGAAAACTGGACTTTTCATCTCATATTTCAGACTTGGAGAAAAATGTAAATCTATATAAACATATTTAAAATATTATGTAAATTTCCGCACCATGACCTATCTGTATAAACAGTTTTTTTTGTTTTGTCTTATTGATGGGAAACTGGGGTTTGTGAGGACACACGTTCCAACTTCTGACCGCATGGGGGCGCTGCACACCCGCATTCCTGCGTCCACCTGCTCGCCTGACAGTGCTGAAAGTATTTTCTTTTTTTAAAAGGGAAAGTAGTGGAGCCGTTCCAGGAAGGGGGCTCTTTCTGGAGGCTTTAGCTGGAGCTCAGATGCGCTCTGTGCGGGCTGTTGGAGGCAGCAGCGCGGCCGCGTCTGAATGGAGCTGAGCGCACAACTTCTCTCCAGTCCTTCCGCCGCCGCTGCCGGAGTTTCCTCCAGGATTTTGCTTCTTGCGACAAAACGAGCTGGACTTTACGACTTTACGCCTCGCCAACATGTTTTCAGCAGCCTTGCTACTGATGCTGGTCGTCAGGATCCACGCGGACAGCATGGAGGGACCAACAGGTAAAACAGAAAAAAGGGGGAAACTGCGCACATGGTTGCCGTTTAAAGTTGCTTGTTGGGCTGGAAAGTCGCTCCGTGCATGTGTTGAAGTGGAGACTTCTGATTCGTGCATGAAAAGTGTGTGTTGTGCGTACAATGTGCTTCAGACTCGTGAACTTTACCTGAACGCAGTGAGACGTCAGAAATCCTCCGGGAATTCAGCGTGTCTGTGCAGACTTTCAGAGGACATTAAACTCTCCACATCAGGCCTGATAAGTTAAATAAAAATGTCAGAATAAAGGCGCGACCATCTGACACGTCGATGCTCCATCCAGTCCTTTTCAGTGAGTCCTCGCTGCTGATTCTGCGCGTGAACGTTGCTGATGAGGATGATTTGGCGACAGTCATCTGAGCTGCTTTGTTTTCTATCACAAAGCAAAATAAATAAATAATGTCTGTTGTTCTCCAAAACTGCTCTGACAGCTGGTCCACAGATTCTCTATGTGCACCAGAGACCTGGTCCCTCAGAGATCTGAGGCCATCATACCTGAATCCACTGAGCCCGTCACACAGGAGCCTGGATGCTTCAACATTTGAATGACTTGAAGGTTTTTAAAGTTCTCCAAACATGATCTTCTACAGAGAGAACTCTGAAAGAAGAGCCTCAGGTTCTGGCTTTGTTGGGTTTACCTCAAGTGAAAGTGCAGGCTGATTAATTTATTTCTGGAGAATGCTTTGCAACTTGTGAGCTTTGTGGCTGTGTTATAAATACACGCTGGTGTCAGTTACTTGACAACCAAAAGCAGTTGCTGAACAGACTGAGCCACTCCCTGCTCTCCAGGATCAAGTGGGAAAGAATTAATGCAACAAGCCACCTGTCGTTGAGCTTCCAGCCAACGGTAACAGAGTTAATAACTTGGCTTCGGCTCAGTTTATGTTGGAAGGCAGTTCACTGATGAAAGATGACTTCCATTGAGGGAAAAAGCCGGACTTGAATCTCTATGTCTTGGGGCATATACTGAACTTCGGTGTAACTGATGCAAGCAGAAACCAAAATGAGGCTGGAAGCTTTCTCCTAGAACATATTCTCATGACTTAAATTATTAAAATTCCACCAAGCAATTTTTTCTTTATGTAGTTTTTGCATAAAAAGGTTCTAAGATGCTGGAACATGATAGAAAACACCCTTCTTTACTTGTTGTTCGACTCAAAATGGCTTCAATTATCACCTGAAGTCCAAAACCAGTCAAATCACCGTACAAGTTCTTCTGTGGTCTGAAATCTCAGCTGTTGCTTCGCCGCATTTAGACAGACAATAAATCATCTCAAAAGTTTTTACCTTAAATATTAGAAAAACCAAAGTACCTGTTTATTTGTCTGTATGTGGAACATACAGATGAAAAAAAAAGATGATAAAAAGCAGAAAGATGTGACACGAACAGAAATGTGGAGGAAAAGCGAAGCATTGCTGAGATGCTGCTGTTCTGATGTCTGAGATAAGAAGAGAAATGTGAGCTTCATGCAGCAACTGTCTCCAAACTGATACACAGCACCGTTTCCACCCCGACATCACCGACCAGCTATGGCATTTCTGTGATGTCATGGTCTACGAGTTAGTTTGTTGTTGATGGTTAAATGCTGCAGACCGAGCTGCTGAGTCTCCGCTGTGAAATGTGCAGAATAAACAGCGTTGATCAAGAAAAATATAACATGTTCTAAATGACCTTAAATTAACCACAAAAACAGGCAGTTAAGCCGGTTTCTATTCCGTCTCTGCTGAACAAGGTCCTTGTCAAACAGAAACAGAGTTAGGTGGCAGAACCGCTCCACATGGAGACCTTCTCCAGTTATTTCAACTCTTTAATCATGTCAGAGCTTAAGATATTGGTTGTTGTGGTTTACAGAGAAATCTGAAAGGGTTTCTGCTGGGTGGAAGATTTCAGCCTCTCAGAAGCTCCTGTCTGATTCTGCCCCTGCATGTGGACAGGCTAGTCCACCATCTATGAAGACGCTGTTGGACGTTGTGCAGGAGATCTGGTATTAATAACCATGGCCTAGAAGAGGTGTGTGTCTCTGAAATTCTGCTTGTGCATCAGCGATACCATAGCCTAAAATTTTTCATCTTTGGGAAGTAAGAGAAGTTTTTTTTTTTTCTCCCTAAAAGCAGCTGAAACATGGACCCACATGTCCATCTGAGATGAGCTGGTGTTCAGGTTAGATTTCTGGATGCACTGGTTTCCTTTGTTGAATGAAATGGTTTTCATATCTTGAAGTCATGTAGCTCTGTCCCCGTGCTCTAAGCCCCCTCAGTTCCAGTACTGGTTTCTGTCGTGGCCCTTTATGCTTCCTCCTGCTTCCTGAATCTTTTTACAATCGTGAACGCTGTAGATGCTGAAAGACCAAAGACATCTTTTGTCTTCTTTTCTGATGTTTGGCACAAAGTAGGGAGTCATGATTTCTCTTTGCTTAGACTCTTTGGTGGCCTCTCCTTTTATACCCAGTCCTGGCACCCTCACCTGTCACCAATTAGCCTGGTAATTGTAGGATCCGCCATGATGCTGCTAATTCCTAATTTCTAATTTCATGCAAACTTTGCCATCTTTCTCTGCCATCTTTTTCCCTTCCCATTTTGGAAAACTTCTAACGTTGTCTGTGAAAGTAAACTATATATGTTTTATTCAGGCCAACAAGAGTAACTGCTAGCGAGCTAAAGCTAATGGACAAAAACTGATGCAGGGGGCGGAGTTATGACACAAAGTTTCATCCCTAATGAGGCACGGCCAGCTGTAGACCCAGTTTTTAAGTAAATACTACAGCTTTGTTTATATAGCAAGCCCGATAAAATATAAAAAGAAAAGTTTTTAGTCCAAAAAACGGTAGAGAGCCTTCTTCCTGAACCCAACATGGGAGCCAGTTCTGCTGGAGAGGGACCTGTAGCTGTTCTGCCTCTCATCCCACTATCCAGGGACCAAAGCCAGCCATCACTGTAAGAGCATGGTGCTCTATTTGTAAAATATTTAACTATAAGGTCTTTAAGAGCTGTTTCGGACGGATTGTTGGCAGCTTTGTAAGTAAGAAGGATTTTATTTAGCTAAAGATTAGTCTAAGAAATGTTGTGATGCTCAGATAATGAGGTAGAAAAGTTGAGCCTAGAAGTACAGAGCCTCAACCTGAAACAGGATGTTCCCAACTTTAGCAATGTTGTGTGGATTAAAAGTTCGCGGTCTGGGGGGACTGTTTTATATCTCAGTTACCTTTAAAAGATGGCCGCCGCCCTGTGTGCTGTCGCTTATATTGTTGACAATTTCTCAGGAACGTTAATCGCATTTCGGTGATCTACCGAAGTTTTCCAGGCATTTCTATCCCGTCCAGAGGTTTACAATCCAGCCACTAAATGTAGTTTTATTCAGAGACTATCTGGTAAATACACAATGATCCACGATAACAGCATTATTTATCACATTTCCATCATAAAAAAGATCACTATCACTACTATGTTGTTAAGAGACCTCTATTTAGACCTCAACATGATGATGAAGCCACTTCCTGTCAAACTTTCCACCAATCAGAGAGCTTAGATTGATGGTAATGTCCAATCAGGAGCAGCCAAAGATCAACCAGTGAGCAGAAAGTTCTATGTATGTCTGAAAATAAGAAAAATAATGCTCCTCTATGGCTGGAAAAAAGCCAAGAGACGTTTCTGATGCACGGTGGCGCCACAAAGCAGCTGAGCTGGAGTTGTTTTAGTGAGGATAGCAGGTAAATAGTAGCAGGAATAACTGGAAATGAGGAAAAAGTGGAAACATGGAAATAGTTTCTGTTGTGTGTTTGTTTCAATGCCAATATTTTTTCTCCTGAAAGCCAAGACTTGAGAAATTGATGAGATGAGAAAAGGCTTGGTCACTGTTGATCTGTGTGTTATTTCTACAAAGTTCTGTTAGTAATAAATTCTGCTTTCTTCTTCTGGTCGGCCTTTATGCTGCTACATCTATTCATACATTCATTTTACATCATTTCAGCCTCAGAATCTGACAGCTGAGGCTGGAAACATCATGTCTGATGCTGGCTGGAAATAAAAGCTTTAAGTTTTAAGGGTTAGAAGATAAGTCTTGATCTAAATGTCTCAGAGATTCCTGACAGTACTGTAAACCAGGATAATGCCATCAAGATTTACCATCAGAAGTTTTTAGGCCACAGACATCTGCTTTGTATGAATAAAGAAGTTAACTACCTTATCTGATGCCAACTAGCTGTGCGATGACAGTATAAGAGAGTATAAAAATGAGACGATGGATGCCTCCCTGTATTTCTGCTGTAGGGTTAGGGTAGGGTAGCCTTACCCTATCTCCACTGTTTAACCTGCAGTATGGCTGATTTCTTAGGGTAAACATGGGGTGTTGTCAGGATCTCCAAGGAATCGGAGCAAGAATTAAAATAAACGTTGGTATGAAACCATGAGATTAAACTGTAGGACTGAGCGGTGCTGACACGCAGCACCAAACGCCCAGAGGCTGAAAGTTGGAGGTAAGACAGACCAGACTGAACATGGGCACTGACACGAGGAGGTGGGCTTTTATGGTCTGCTGGGAGGATGTGAAGAGGGGGGTCCTCAGCGTGGATCCAGCTCAGTGTTAATCCAATGGAAAACACACACACAGCTCTCCTGGGGCACATACAGAGAGTGTAAATGGAGAAAATGGAGCGTATGCTCAGACAAAAGGCAATGATGAAATGTGGTTGTTCTGGAGGAAATAACATGAGGGTCTTTAATAGAACAATGGTGGATTGTGTAATGAGTACACGCTATTGAAGAAAAGGAGTACTTTGTAATTATAGATCCTGATAATGAAATGGCAGGGAAACAAGGACGGCTCCACCTGAAAATCAGAAGTCTACCAGCATAGCCTCTCCACATTGTATACCAGTTATAATCCTTCAGAGCTGCGGGACCACGTTTAGAAGTCGCACTCTGGTTTTAATTGTCTGTTTGCCGTCTGATTGCTGAAGAAAAATAGAGGCACTTAGCATGAAATGGATAAAAATGACCAATTTGAGATGATAAAGTAGAGCCCATGTTTCAGTGCTGGCCTTTCTGACCACCACTGCAGCATTAGATGGATTACATATTACATCAGCCTCCATCAGGCTGTTTTTCTTCTATTAAAATGGATGGCAGAGCGAAGCAGCCCCCGGCTGAGGTGGACGTCAGTAAGGCCTTTCCTCGCTGCTACTCAACCCCTCTGATGGCTTTTGAAAAATGTTTAATTGCTTCTTCTGCTTGTTGTTATTCAGTTTTATTAGCAGTGTGCCGAAGGCGACCGTCAGGGTTGTGTATGTGCTTGTAGGAGAAATCATTGCATGTACCAATACGTGAGGTAAGAAATGGTTCGTGTTCAAGCACTGCTCTGAAAGTATTTACTAAATCAGATTTCTATTTTTCATTGTAAGTAGAAAAATTTCTATAGATATTGCATTGATTAGCTCATTAAATGAAAGACCTGGGAATTACAAGAAGCTTGAAGCTACGTAACGCAGCTTCATACTCGGTCCTCGTTTCAGCAAATTAGTCCGTCATGTTTCCACGATGTCAGGTTGTAAATCTGATGTCAGGAGTAAATCCGGCCGCTATAATTAGCTTAATAAGCTTAGATAATTAGTTTTGATCTGGTTTGTTATGGACGTGCTAAGGATGGGCATATCAAGCAAAATTACTATTAGAAAAAGCTCTGACTTATTGGACTTTTCTTTAAATACCCCCTTCCTAGCAGGTGTTAGCATGTTGCTACATGCTAAGTTAAGCTTGGCAGATAGAAAGCTAGCCACTGAGTGCTGATTAATGGATGATAGTGACGGTGGACTGATGATCTGCTAGTTTACAGAGGTTCCGCTGGACCACATTTCTGTTCATTTTCTTAAAAATGTTCGGCCTATAACTTATGGGTAGTTGTTGTATCAAATCTCACAGCCTCACACCTTTCGTAGCAGAAAGTGTTCTCTCCTTTTTTCCTTACAGGTTAGTAAACTGATGCCACCTTGTGGTGAAGTGAAGTATTACTACAGGGTGATGCTTTGCATATCAAGGAGATGGTCGGATATATTTTTACTGAAATTATTACACATTTCTGCTTGTGTTAGCTGTATTAGCATAACAACCTGTGGCGCTACTGCTGGTCTTCATCTCTGCTCTGCAACATTTTGACCGACGTTATTTTCTTCTAATGAAACCAAATGATTTCCTCATGCTGGAGCTCACGTTGGGTTGTAAACCACATAAGTGTTGGATGTTTTGGGTTTTTCATATAAACCGGTACATATCTAGATTGCAACAGAGCATCTGGTGGGAGGACAGACTGTTTTTATTCTGTTTACTTGGCATTCTATTCTATTCTATTCTATTGTGTCCAGCGACTCTTATTCTGACTGTTAACACTGTCAGCAGCAAACCTGGATTTTAATGGAAGACCCAGGCCAGTTGACTGGATTATTACATATTTAGTTTGTTCTGGGTTTCTTTTTTTCTATTTTAAATGAAGTTATATCATTAAAGTAGAAATCTATTGGCCCTGCGATAGACGAGCTGCAGGCTGTGCCCGGTCTCGCACTTTGTAAGAAGAAGCTTTATTGTCATTATATCGGTAGGACACCACATAGAAATTATGTTGTCAAGAAACCAGAAAAAAGTAGTTGAAAAAGTATAAAATTACAAAATATATTTATTTATTTTCTGTACCACTTCGTTCAGTTCAGGGTCGCAGGGAAGCTGGAGTCCATTCCAGCATCTAGCAGGTGAGAGGCAGGTTCACCTGGACAGGTCTCCAGTCCATCTAGGGCCAACATCTGCTCACCCTTGCTGGTGGGAAGGATTTAGAGTGAGCAGTTAGCCTAACATGCATGTTAGAGAACCCACACATACACGGGAAGAACATGCAGACTCCACACATCAAATCACATTTTCACTTGAAATAAATATAAATATAAATAAAATATAAATCTTTAACAAGAAAATATCTACAGTAATGTCAGTATACATCATATATATATATTTCATGTCCCTCTGCAGAAACTGTGATAAGTAATTATATGCAATTAATTAATTATATATATGTTATTAATTATGATATGTAGATATGTAATTTCCCTCTGGGATAAAGTATGTTTCGTTTTATACAGTCATGATGTTGCAGACATACGAGAGCACCAACATGACCCTCTGTGGATGTTCAGCCGGTCCACAGCACGAGGACCTAAACGGTTTCTAAGCCTCTTTCTGCCTGATGCAAGGCTGGAAAAGTGGGAGCGTCCCAGGTGCGTGGGGACTCGAGGATGCTCTTTGGGTGGAAAAGATGTCTCTATGCTGAGCAGTGGGGATCTGAAGATCTACCGGGCTGTTTTAGTCCTCCACTGCAGGCTCGAAAGTCGAATTCTGATCGTATGGGTTAGTCTTTACACCTAAATAAAACTTATCATGGCAACAAGACTTCGGTTTATCTGAAAATGATTGTACTCGCCATGAAGGAAGGAGTGAGGGCTGCTGGAGGTAGAGTTTTTGATCCTTGTTTAGGCTGAACCCCGTGTTCTTCATCTGAAGTTGTCAAAACCATCAGACAGCAGTTTATTTGGGATCTGACTTTTCATTGTGGTATAGTATTACTATAATTACTACTGTCAGTGATCCTGAATTACTTTGCCACTATTTGTGTTTGTTTTATCCTTTGAGTGTGATATCTGTGGACATGATGAACAGAATCAGAGGAAGTTTTCACGACAGCCTCCGAGTTGAAAATGAAGCCCGTCTGACAGTCGCATGCGTCCGCCTCGGCGTGCAGAGCCACACTGGCGACAGCGCTCGTTGGCAGACTGGCTGCCACGTCCACGTTACTGGGAACTGCCGTCAAACCAAATAAAAAATTGCTGCTGAGATCATGAGAGATGAGAAGAAGACTGCCTGGAAGGAAAGTAAAGTCCGTAATCTGTCCATCAGTAAAGCACATGATGCAAACTCCATGTGCTTTAAGTATAGATGCAAATGTGCTAAAAACTAGGAATGTATCGAATCGGGGCAATATTAAAGACATTTCTAAAATATTAAAAAATATTACGCAAAATTTATTAAGTATGGTTTAGTAAATGGAGTTAACATGGAGTTTAGCTAACGCTAGCTAACGTTAGCGAACACTATCCATCACCGAAACGCTGACGTCTGTAAAGCAGCATGTAGCAACCAGACATCAGCACTGGTGGAAAGCTGCAGAGATTGTCCATCATGTCCGGTGACTAAAAAATTACAAGATTATTTAACAAATAAATCATTAAATTAATTGTTTTGCATTTAAAAAATCTAAATAAACTATGCATTTATTTATTTTATTTAATTGGAACCTTTTTTATTTGAATGTATTTAATCGCTGCATCATGTGCAGCGAGTATGGAATGTTTAGATTAGATTAGATTGGACTGTATTAATCTCACAGTGGAGAAATTCAGCTCTTATTACAGAATAAAGTGAACACGCATCACAACAAGAAGGTGCAATATAAATTATTTACAAGAAAAGAAGTCTAAGAAAAGCAAAAAAATATGTAGCATTATAAATATAAAAAAAAGTATAAATATATATGTATATATATATATATATATACATATATATATATATATATATATATATATATGTATATATAAAATATATACATATATATATATTTGACAGTGCAAGAAAAACAACCTCACAGACTATATACATATTTACATGGTGATGGTGGGATATGAAGAACATGATAATATTGATAATGAGTAAAAGTATATAAAGTTCATTACAGGAGAATGAACAAATGACAAATTACTTGCAAGTAATGAGAGTGATCATCCTGACTCGCGTGAAGTCAGGAGAGACTCTGACTTGCTGCATCAAAGAAAAACTGTTTTATTCAACCCAACTCTAGCTTAAGGCCAACCATTCAAACTGATGAAGCGAGGGGTGGTTATTATATGAGTAAATATGAGGGATTACCATATGCAGCAAAATTACTTCCACAATCATTTTATTGATTTCCTTCTTTTTCCATCAGTTTTTGTCCCTCCTTTTCTCTGTTGTAGTAAAATTGAATATTTAGTAGATTTAGTGTTCATTAGCCTGATTTCAGCTTTTTAGTGTGTTCTTGTAGGAGCCAGATTTTATTCCATGAATTAACAGCCTACTGGGCCTCTTGTTATACATGCAATATAAAAATGTCTTTGTGATGAGGTCATTGTATCGCGTCATATTTTAAAGGTTTTAGCTGTTAAACTGGGAGTGGATTTAGTTTAGTTTAGTTCAAACATTAATTAAATAACAGGTTTCCTGTCGCTGTTTAGTACTAATTAATGTGCTACTTGGAATTGTATTGACATCTTTTCCCAACGGTGGTTAAATATTCTTATGAAGAGGGGCCTGTGCAGGGAGCCATGTGTTGGTTGACGGTGTTGGTAGCAAACGGAGCAGCCCGGACCTTTAGGGCCTCGTGCAGCTTCCGGTGCCGCTGCTGCTCTTGTGTGCCCGTCACCTCCACGCTCTGCTGATGGAGCTGACAGCGCTGCTACGGCGCCTCGGCCCCGACCCGCGAGGCGTCTTTGTCAAGAGAGGAGTTGCTTCAGCTCTGCAGGTGTTAGTTTTTCTTTGTTTTTCCTCCTCCTTGACAACAAATCATTGCACAGCAGATGGAGGGATGCTAGCAGGCTCCGGACTGCCTGCCAAGATGACCCCTCAACATGTGAAACAAGTTCATTCGCTCATTTTTAGACAGACGATCGCTTACATGCAGACGCTGCTTATTAGAGGGAATATGAGACTCAGAGGACTGGCCTGTTGCATGTGCATCAACATAAAAGAAGTTTGAAGCATCCAGACTTGATAACAGACATCAGTTTGCTCTTCTAAAACGAGGTTGTCTTTGTCTCTTAAAGCTCATCCTCAGCTGAAGTTGCTGTTCTCGAACATTTAAAAAAAAATTAACGTGTTAATTTCACAGATTCAGTTCTTTGCATTAATGCGCTTATTTTGCTTTAATTTGACTGGAAACCTGGTGTTTGTCTGATTTTACACATTTATAGTGCAAATTGATCAACATATAATAATCATGATGTTTTATTTTTTTAGTTTTTTTTGTGGTTTGATATAAATGGAAGTGATAGCGTTAAACCTGTATGTGAGATTGTCTGATATTGATCACTCCTGGCTCCTAAATTGAATCAAATCAGAATTATATCATGGCAGAACTTCTGATTGATTCTCATTAACTTTTCAGAAACGATCAAATCAGTTTGTTAAATCAAGGTCATACCGTGATCAGTCTTTTGATTTACAACCCTTACACCAAAGTTAGCATAGCTTGCTAATAGGCTAATTCTAGCATCACCAAACCTTTTTTTCCTATGGCTATTGGATCAGTTTTAATAGAATTGTTGTTTTGAGGTTTCCGTTATAATAGTTTAGTTGGTTTTTGTGATTTGTGTTGCATCATCTCTTATTTATCGCTGGCTCCTCAGATTTGATCAAAATTGTATCGTGGCAAAAATTGTGATGTTATTTGTTAAATTGATAAATTGTATGATGATTTACACACAAAGTTAGCTTAACTTGCTAATAGGCTAGTTCTAATGTCAGCCAACTGTTTCCATTGAATCGGTGTAGTGCATCATTTGCATCCCGTAGTAGGCAGATTGTGGGGAAGTTTTAAGGTTTGGGACTGAACCTCGAAGACATTCATGAAAATGTGTAAATTAAATTCTACGAAGAGCTGGATATCACATTATCTGTATGTTTTGCTTGACATATTTTTATCATCTTGATGTTTCCTACGATATTCACCAGATAAGTAGACATGGCAGTTCTGGGGAAAGTGGTCACACCAGAAAACTGAAAGAGAGCTTTTCATCAAAATTTATTCCCTGGAATGCTCTCAACATCACAGATTGATGATGGATAAAAGTGTAATGTTTGAAGGGGGACTGATCCTTCGAAGGATAATTTACCCCCCGGCTCTGGAAGAGTTTGCTCTCAGCTCACAGCTCGACTCGCTATGAGTGGCAGGTGATTGATGGGGCAGAATCACATGGGCTGTAGCTGCTGCTAGAGAGGTTTACACAGAGATGAGGTAGGCAGCAGCACGGCTGCCTGTCCGTTTAGTCCCTCACTGCTTTCCGTCTTCTACCTTCCACGTGTGTCACCGCCACAAACCATGAATAATCTTTATAAATCTTCCTCTATGGCCCGTGCAGCCTGGCACCAGCACACTGCGGCTGAGCCGGCCGTGAAACCTGCGGTCGGAGCTGTCACGTCCGATGACTGCTCGATGCCAGACGCGCCGCCGTCAGCTGGTGGAAACCATCGCCTGCTCATCGCTGCAGCGTGAGACCACGGAGGAGCAGATGGGGTTGGAGTTTGGCTACAAGAAAGTGGTGCTGCCAGTAAGTGTCGCTCTGGATTGTGATGACATCTGGGGTCAAACGTCAGGAAAAGCTTCCCTTTCACTTCCTGTTTGCCCCTTCCTGGGGGAGAAATGGCTGCGTGATGCCAAAAGCTATTTCTTTTTGGACCTGTTCCCTCACTTCCTTATCTCCTACAGTCCTCCCTCTGGGGTTCACATGCTTGGCCTCCTGTGTCATTAACGGAGAAAACGACAGTGCTGATAAACTCAAGACAGATTAACTACCAAACCAAAGACTCAGCCCTCCTCATATCTTACACTTCATGGTTTTAAAGATATCTAAGAAAAAAGTCCTGCTATGTAGCGAGACCTGGGGTGTGTGGGTCCCAAGGCAGCTGTAGATATTACTTTTTAAAAAATAACCGTTTAAAGTTATCAAACCTGTGGGCCTCTGAGTGTCCCTGTGGCGCACAAGAGATATTAAAAGTTAAAGGAAAACTCAGGAAAAAAAAAGAATTAAATAAATAGCATGACATGCCCCTCACTGGAGTGAACAAGGGCACTGCGGCAGAACCTGCCCACCCCTGTCAAGGTTAGTGTTGACCCTCCTGTGCTCGGCGGTGGGGGGATACGCAGCATGAGCAGCAACGCCTGAGCGTCTGCTTCACTGCAGGGCGTCTTTGTCATGCCATCTTTACCTCCTCCTCCTGTGCGGTTGGATCCTTGCCAGGTTTCTGTGTTTGCTCGTTGCTCTGATCTTTGTGTCAGAGCCGCGGGGTGCAATGCAGGCTGGGATTGAAGAGGAAGTGATGAGTCATGCTGCAGGTTCTCTACAGGTGCTTAGGAGCACATAACCCCCAAACTTTTCTGTGTATCATCTGTGTGGTTTTATCAGGTTGTAACAGGTTGTTTCTTTCTCAGTTGCATTTCAAATGTCTTAACACTCCATTGTCAGGGGCCACCACCTCTCAGATTGTCGATATTTCTCAAGTAAAGCTCACTTGTGTCAGGTTTAAGCCTCATTTATGCTCCTTTTATGCAGGTAAATAGGTACGTCTGTGTAAAATTTTGTCAAATGTCACTGCCCGCATCCTCATAGCCACGTCCTTTACGTTAGCATGGTTGTTAGGCAATACATCGACCAGAGGGCAGTGCAGAGCTCAGAGTTTACGTCTGATTCAGACAATAGCAAACATGGTGGCAGTAGAAGAGATTACAATAAAGTGCATAAAGAGACATAAAAAGAGGCAGTGCAGTAGACGGGGATGGTCTGTGTGGCCATTAAATACATCATCACTTCTTCTTCTCTGTTTATTTGAGTAGCTGCATGTGCTAGTTAGAATCCTAATTGCAGAGTTTGCTAGGTACGCGTCCCTGATGCATTGAAGTCTGAAAGGAGGCAGTAAACCGACTATCGATGCGTCCTGGGGACGCACCTCATTTTTCCCATGAAAAACGATGCACTCTGAACAACAACTTGTGTTTAAAATCACAGAAACTAGCAGAATAAACTTTGTCAGGAGACCAGACAAGTGCTGCGCCAACCCTCTGTACACACAGTATCACGACATGCTAGTTTAGCCGCTACCAAAACAACTAGCTAGTCACTGTGGATGTCATTTCAACAATTAAAGATATGAACTTCCCGCTGCCAACGAAATCCAGTTGTGCTTGTGTAAAAACGAAGAACGTAAAATGCCACCGAAGAAAACGATAAAACTCGTTGTTAAAAGTTTCCCAGTGATTGACTCCATTCATTTGATTTAGTTGATGTTCAGACGCGATTATAATGTTATTTATTGGCTGACTCTTTGATGGTATTAAGAATGTTTTGTTTATTGAAAATTTATTTTGGTACAGACACAATTTTGTTTTCATCTAGATTTTAGTCATTTATTTATGTTGCTGCAAAAATGCTTTTTATTTGGATTTAATGTCGTGCCTCTGACAGCTGTTTTGTGATAAACTATCCAGATTTGAAATTTTATTAGTTTAATTTCATAAACATACATGAATATGTCTGTTAATCAAAGGAGTTTAACTCTACAATTTAAGAAATAGAAAGACATACATGTTTTTAATTAGGGACCATTGAATTTCCCAGGGACCCACTCAAATCACCACCGTGGGTCCCAGGGACTCACTGCATTGAAAACCCATCAACGCCACTGCTTTGCATTCTTCTGTGTTTTAACCTGATACATCACTTCTCTGATGCACTTGTATATTTTTTAGATGAGTAAAACATGAGGAAAAGCTTTAAGAACCTTTATCTGGTGCACAAAGGGGATCTACTTTAATTATTTTTGGTGGATTTATTGGGATTAAAACAAAACGAGCCAAATGCTGAATAGGCCAGTCAGGCCTATAAAAACTAATTTAGTTGTTCTGACTTGGATCTGATTTGACCAAAGCTGTTTTCATGCATGTGCTGGGGTCACACTTACACTGGACGAACCGCCTGTCATGGTAGACTTAGCAGGCACTTGGCAGCAGGTAATCTTATTTTCATTTATCTTATTGAAGTGATTCCACACACGACCCTCAGGTGGTTGTATTTGGCTCTGTGTTTCTCATACATGTTCTCTATTAGCATCTAACACACACTTCACACCAGATTGAAGTGAGTGAAGCGTTGTGTTTTTTCCTGGCTGTTTGTTAAATTCATGCCACCTTAAGACAAATGTCGCAAAAACTATTAGATTCCTTACAATTCAAAAATCTTACAGTTATTAGCCACCCATCACTATGATCGTACCAGGAAATAACCTGTAATATTTCGTGGATGTGTGTGATGGTAAGGATTTACCTGCATGTTGCTTTCCACTCCTGCCTCTAGACAGTCATTGTCCTGCATCTGCTGGTTTACATTTCCAGCCAGGAGATCATCTCCGACTCTGTCAGGACTGAATCTCCAGTTATGTCAACACAAGGTTCAGTACCACAGACCTAATCAGTGCATTGGAAGGGTGGTTTCCTGGTTATAACAAATGCTGTTTACTCCTCTATCCTTACATTTGGACACCTGGCCAGTCACAATGTGAAGTAAACAGGCTTATCAAACTGTTTTTTTTTTCAGAGAACCTACAAACAAACAGAAAGTATGGGCCCAGTTTAAATCACACCGTCCCACCAAGCTTCCCCCACTGGTATTGGAGGGAGGGAGCTGACTTTTACTGGAGCTGTGACAGAAGACCAACTTTTCTTGTTTCAAACTGAATAAAAAGGCTCTAGTTAACTGTTTCAGTGTAGGTGTATCTGCTCTTCTGAGAAATAAACCTTTCACCTTCATACGTCACTGTATTCCTTCCCCATCTGTCCACCTTCCTCTTTTAGAAACAACTTAGCATGCACTTTTTTTTATAAGTTCTGTCTAATTTTTTCTTGTTTCTTCTGACATCCATATGGGAGGGTTACCTTGGCAATGGAGGCAATTTGGCTGTTAAAATAAGGACCAACACCTGGACCAGCATCTGCTATGTTTGCCTTCCAAATATCATGTGCATCATTACTGAACATGGTGGGTTGCAGCTTCAGATAAAAGTAAAGGGTTACATTCATGAAGCTGATGGATCAGGTCCTAAAGCTGTAGCATCTTTGCATTCACAGGAAGACATGCTGGCCAAGCCGAGGATGATATGAATCGTATACATCTACAATCCTCATTCTGTTTTATGGGATGTTTTGCTACTGATGCCTGGGGTGTGATGTGGTTTTATAAGCCTGGCATGGCCGTAGACCTTAAATCATTGATTCAGTAAACAGGACCCCTCGGGTGGAGGTACTCCGTCTCAGATGGCAGTGGAGAAAAAGTAGCAGCTAGTGAAGGTGGAGGGAGAAGACAGGAGCTTGTGGAATATGGGCCATCATTGATTAAATTGGCCGAAGCGGTTTGGTGGGGACAGCATGGAAATCAGGTGGCGGTCGGATTTCCCAAGTCTCCACGTCACCTTTCATCTTCTCTCTTCCGTCTGATCTAGCAGGCCGGCGTGCAGCGAAAGTAATTCATGGGAGGCGTCTTCAGAGCAGCCTCTGAACATGTGTGTCCCTGTGGCCTCCTGGCCTACTCCCCTAATCTCTGCATCAATAGAGCGCGAGCAGATGGCGCTGTGGCCCAGGTCGCCGAACCCAACACAGTAATAATAGGGCAGGAGAGGATGATGAGGCTGCCCAGACGCTTGGAGGGATGATGCAGGGATGACCCGAGCTGACATTAAAAACAGATCCACTTTGTTTGCCCTTGCATAAGAAAGCAGTTGACATATGTTGTTTGTGAGTTGGTTTAAACACAGCCTCCCGTATGTTGACCTAGAAAAGTGATGAGAAAGCAGAAGAAAACTCACCATCAAACGGCTGCACTAGTTGATTTCTTCTGTTTCATGTTTAAGGTCTTTGCTGGTGTTGATGCATTATGGAACGAAGTAAAAATCTTTGCCACAGGCAGAGCACTGGCTTGGGCCTCTACAGAAGAAATGGATTACTTGTGAAGCTAAACTGATGAGAGCTGTTTGAGGAAGACTTTCATGTTGTAGAACAAACTTTACCACAACCCAAATGCCAAGAAAAGAGAGAAAAAAACCAACAGAAAGAAAACAGAATTTATTAATTGGTAGATCTGATAAACCCATCTTTTATCCCCAGTAGCAGATAACCAACATGTGATGGAAAATCTGACCTGATAGTGAATCTAATTGCAGCAACATGTCTGGAAAAAGTTGGAACAGGAGCAACAAAAGGCTGGAAAAGAAACTGGCACAAACCAGAAACACCTGGAAGAGCATTTCACAACTAATCAGGTTAACTGGCAACAGGTTAGTAACTTGACTTGGTATAAAAGGAACTTTTCAGAGAGGCAGAGTCTCTCAGGTGGAGAGATGGACAGAGGTTCACCAATCTGAGACTAACTGGATATAAAACTGTGGAACAATTTTAGAAAAAATGTTACTCAGACTGAAGATTCACCATCTACAGTAGGGCTGGGCAATATATCGAGATTTTCAAATTTATCGAGACTTTATCAGACGCAATATAGAAGGAGGGAATATTGTTTATATCGAGATAGCTTATTTTTAGTTAAAAGCATCTTTTCTTTTGCATTTTGCACAGATGTATTTTTGCCATGGTTATTGAAAAGTATTTTTCATTTATTTAGTTTTAGGAGCATTTAATTTAATATAAAGGTACTTTATTTTCAGTCAGCTGTTTTAATGCACATGTGCTGCTGATCCTAAATAAAAGTGTATTTAGCACTGAAGGCTGTAAATTGGAACTGTCTCTTTGGTTACTTGACAAAAAACATACATATATCGAGATATATATCGTATATTGTGATTCAGGTAAAAAAATATTGAGATATAAGATTTGGTTCATATCGTCCAGCCCTAATCTACAGTGTAGAATATCATCAGAAGATTCAGAGAACCAGAAGAAATCCCTGTGCACATTGGACGAGACCAAATGTCAAAACTCAAGTTTTATAGCTACACATATTCCCATCCAGGGACAGCCAAACTTATTTATATAGCTCATTTCATACATGAGTCAACCAGTGGGCTCTACTTAATCAGACCGTCTTAAAATAATAAAATGTGCCATTTTATGACATTGCCTGGCTGAACCACATCCTGCATCCATCACAGCATGACTTCACAGGAGAAGAGTCCAGCTGCTGAACTGGCCTGCCTGAAGTCCAGACCTTTCACCAATACAAGTCTAAAACTATTTAGGTTTAGGTAAAAAATTTATTATGCCCAAGTTACTCCCAAAATATAGTTTATTACAAAGTCTGTAATTTTGGCAAAATCGCTCTTGAACTGTCTTCAGACCTCTGAGTCTATTTTTCATTTTTGCTTCTATGAACAATGTCAATGGGATGAAATAATCATTTGATTTTCAGAGAATATCTGCAACAGTTTTAGAAAGAAAATCAGCATCGTGTAACATTGCCGTCAACAAAGCCTCAACTTAATCTGTCAGTTTAACATGTTTTCCAAAGAAACTGAAATTAAAGAAATGCTGGAAAACAAACAACAACAAAAAAACAAAACAGGAAACATATAGAATTTTTTTAATAAACTGCATCATTAGATGAGGTTTAGGGACATGCAAGCAAAAAAAGTGTAGTAGAGATCCAGAAAGTGATCTATAGTCATATGTACTAGACACATCAACCACCATCAACTCAGCTTTTCTTCTGTCTGGATTAAATCAGTAATCTGCTTTTGAGTTGCAATTTAGTATTTTGCTGTAATTCAACAAAGAGTCATAAAGTTGTTAGATTCACAAAAAGTCAGATTTTTGTATATTTTTCATATTTATAGCATAATTTTAACACTTGTACAGTTATTATTGTTTATTGACTTTCAGCTTAAGTTTCACAGATTACAGAAATATGAAGCACTTGAGCAAACTCCAAGAAATGAGTCCAGTATGGACAAAAATATCAGAGTAGGCTCAGGCGGACCATTTCCATGGCAGTTTTAAAGGGTTAAAGGTTGAAATAATGTTTTGGTTGGAGCTGTGGGAACGCCATCTCACCAGGTTAAGGTGAGTTTGGGAAGATGATCACTATGAAGGAAACAACATAGACAAAATAAATGTGGCCTAGAACAGAACAACTCCATAAAATCAACATAAAGTTTCGGAATAAAATCAGAGGAATAATCAAATTTAAAGTCACTGCGTTTCCTTTTTGTTGCTCTATAACATTATTATGCTAAAGTCCACTATTAGCCAGTATTAGCTAGCATTAGCCAGTATTAGCTAGTGTTATTTAGCATTAGCCAGTATTAGCTCCAGGTTAGGCCAAGAACACTTGTTTTTAACCGTACGTTTATGTAGTCAGCTGGCTCCTGTTATTGTTCTTGTATATTATATCTGTTGCTGAGGGGTTCCACCACCAGCTAACATGATTCATGAGTTATTTCATTAAGCTCCAGGAAGTGAAATGCTAACTGCATGTTCTACCTGTATTTCAAAGGTAAATGAGTGAAGCAGGATTGTCACAGATGCATTGTGGGAGAAATGTTGCCCTGATATGGGTAGACACAGTGAGACATTGTATGAGGAAATAGCAGAAGAGGTTTTGGCTTAGTCGAAGCTAAGCCTCAGCAAGGGTTGTTCTTTCCTTTTAAGCATGCACATTTACTCCTTGACCTCCCTGTTCCAAACTCCTCTGTGTTTACTTTATGTCATGTACAGCTTCGGAATTTTAACTTGTCACCAGCTTATTACTTAAATGGAAGTAGAAGCCGCAGGGACCGTGATGTGGTTGGAGCAGGATGAGTGTAGATATGAGGTAATATATGACATGTTTGTCATTGTCATTCCTCAGGGACGGTTAACCCATAAACTGCTTGTGGCTGAATCTGTGCAGCCACTCCCACACAGTAATGGAGCCCCAGACATCGCTAATATTATGCACAGCAAAGTAGGTTATACATTGTTTTTGTATGTCTGCTTCACCTCCCTCCACCCTCATCCCTCCCTCCCCAGCCACTCGCCAATTCTGTCACCCACTTTCTGCTGGGACAGAGGACCTGTTGTTAATTAAACCTGTCAATCAGTGAGAGAGAAGAGGGGGATAAAATGGGGGCGGGACAGAAGAAGGGCAAATGTTTTACAGCAGTACATGCTTTATGGTAATGGAGTGGGTTGCATCTTCATTTCAGAGGCAGTGGTCAAGGACAGAAACAGTTGGCTTACACAGTGTGTGTGTGTGTGTGGGGGGGTGTAAATTAAGTATAGTTGCAGATCATGAATCCTGTCATCCTGTGACAGCCCCTGTCATTAGAGAAAATGTCTGAGTTTGGGTAACCTGTGTTCTGTGCCCACGTCCTTGCCATGTCTTAGCGTACGCTCTTACCCCCATGTGGTGCCTGTTTAATTAAAAATCCACTAAAGGGGGATTACAGGACAAGGCTGTGGAGTGTGTAGTGGTAAAGAAGTGAGAACAGAACCACTAATATGAGGTTTAATGTGGGCGGTTGGCTGGGCACAGAATGGGTGGGATTTGGTTGCTTGTGGGGAAGAAGTCTAGCGTGTTTGTCTTACACTTGACTTGTCCGGCATCTTTTAAAGTGATGTAGTGTAAACTTTAACTGACTAATGAAAATGGTTTGGTTTGGTTGTGTATAATATATATATATATAAGCTTATAGGGTTAGGGCTTACCATAGCACAGGTGGGAGAAGGCCCAATAACAAAACTGTCATTGAAGCAGTGTTGCATGAATACAGCAACAGATATTGTTCATAGGTAAGATGTAAGAAAAAGTGTACAGGTTTAAAAGATAAAACTACTACAGTATACCTCTCATTAATGACATTCCCGCACACTGCTGTGTCTCTGGTTAATGAGGCTCCAGCACAAACACCACTGATAGGAGTTTGTGTTGCTCAGCAGTTCCCTGTGAATCAACTGCCTGGAGTATTCAGCCACATCAAGGTGCCAGAAACACTCGGTTTAAGGGAACAGTGGGTGAGTAGGAAAGGAGTGAACATCGGCTCATTATCAGAATAAGTTGTATAGCAGATGTCATCTCACTAGAGTTCTAAGCCAAAAGAAGACAGATTTTTATCATCGTATAACAGTTAAATTACCTCTACACAACAACTCTGCAAAGCTTCTCTAATATCTTTTGAACAGAAAGGTTGTACTGACATAAAACTAGCCTACCAGCTTGCTAAGCAAATGTTGGTGTGGCTAGTTTAGTTGATGTTGAT
Source organism: Melanotaenia boesemani (assembly GCF_017639745.1). Classification (NCBI taxonomy): domain Eukaryota; kingdom Metazoa; phylum Chordata; class Actinopteri; order Atheriniformes; family Melanotaeniidae; genus Melanotaenia; species Melanotaenia boesemani. The sequence goes on from NC_055698.1 coordinate 4,034,959, forward strand.
GTTCGGTGCTAAAAATGACTAAATGGGCAAACAGAATCCCTGCTGCTTCTGCTGGAGATCCCTTTAGGGAAAATAATCACAGGAGTGTTATTTTCTAGACATTCACAAATCAGGACATCAAAGGAAAGCCTAGAGCTAACTCTGAGGATATGTGCATAACTGAGGATTTCAGCACCACACTGCTGCCTACACGGCAATTATTAACATTTTTCTTAGTTAATATTGTGAAATAATCTTATTTTGTATTTCAGTCCACATTTACTGAAAAACCATCATAACAGTGCATAGTTTTGTGTATATACGTACAGTATGTCCAATTATATGTCTCAGAAAGGTCTTGGGATCTCTGTAAAGCCTCGTTTCCACCAGCGGGACGGTAAGGGTGCGGATATGGTCTGTAAACTGTAACCTCATTGTGTTTCCACAGCAATCGTAACCTTACCTGAGAGGCGGAGTATCAACCAGATAGCGATAGATGCCTCAGCTACGAACAGCATGACGCCATCGCAGTGCCTTGCTTAGTGTAGAACCAGAACACGACTCAAACTACGGAGGAGGATGGAGGTCATCCAGCAGTTTGTGTTCTTCTTGGCGGTTCTTTGTGACGCCATTTTAATGTAGATTTAATCAGCAAAAAGAAAATCTGTGGCTCTAAGCGAGGAGTCGTTCCTGCTGTTTCTATGCCAGGTTGCACAGAAAGTGGGTTCTTTTCTCGACCAATCAACAGGTTGGGTCAGTTAGATTGGTACCCCAACGGAACAGTCCCAACAAAGTAGGACGGATTTTAGGGTACCCTTTCCAGTTTTTGTGTGTGGAAACACAAACAAACGCACCCCGACTCGCCTGCTGGTGGAAATGGGGCTGAAGTGGGTGGTGAGGGAAGAGAACCATATTGGGGGAACCAGAAAGAAATGTCCCGTGAAAGCCTAGAAATAGGTACCAGTACGATACTCCTTAAGCTAAAACCCAACCTGTGAACCTGAACGTGATGCTCTCGGATTGAAGTTCCATCTTCACTGTCACTGATCATCTCCCAAACTGAACTGATCTGAAACAAGCTTTAAAGCCATGGAAACCAGAGGCTACTGCCTGACTACTCGTTTGCTATTTTCAGCATTTATTGGAATTATTTATGCAATGTTTCTTGTTCCTGGCATCTCTCAGGCTTGTACAGCTACAGCTGTCTTTTACTTTCTTAGTTTACAATTTAGTCTGTAAAAAAGAGAATGTTCCTGAAGTCCAGATGTTGGTGGCTGCAGATGTGTTATTATGTAAGTGCTGTGTCTTAAGCCCGGAACACACATAACGATATTTGGGCTGTTTATGTGAGATTTTTCTCTCCAATTATCATTTGGTCTGTGGTGTGTTACGAGCCGATTTGTCCCGATAATCTGCTCTGAAACAGGTCATAGCTGACAATTGGGAACATTGAACATGTTTAATATTTCAGTACCGATTTCTGAAGAACGCCGACGACTCGTGCATTGTGACTGTGTGGGTGGTGACGTGGTACAGGATGTAGCCAATCAGAGAGCGAGCTGACTGGGGAACAAGGAAGTAAATAAAGTCTGTGTTCACACCGTCTCTAGTCTGTTATTTTTTTCATTTCTGTATCTGTCTGTTAACCATAGTCCCAAGACCACCATCATTCCCTCGTCCTATATATCCCCTTCCATGCTGTGTTTTTCGATTGTTACTATGTTTCTTCTTCTTCGTTTTTTGCCGGTTGGTGCTATGGTTCTTCTACTTTTCAAAGTTTGTCCGGCTCAGAGGACTAGATTGTAGATGAGTTGCAGGACAGCATCGTCATATGTGTGTTGTTCCGTGATTACATTATCGGAGCACACCACACACAGTACGATCAAAACTGATTTTTTTATCTTCACGTATGAAGTCTCGACCACATAAAAAAATCTCACAAGATAAAAAAACCGTTATGTGTGTACCAGGCTTTAAAGGTCCCATATTATACACTTTATTCCCAATCTGAGACCATTCATTAATATCTAAATGAAATATTTCCGCCATGGTATGGACAAATCGACCCTCAGTTTGAGTGCAGCGGCTTCTCTTCACCTCCCTCTTTTTAGCAGCTTCAGAAATGTGCCGTTTATGGTGGGCGGAACCCTGGTGGAGCAGCTCAGCTGTTGGCTCCGCCCATCGCATCGCCCGTCATGAGGTGATTGACAGGTTAATATATTTTCAAGCTATCAGACTAATAAGGCCGAAACGATAAAATAACTGCCAGCTCTTACCTCTCCAGCTGTGTCACGGACAGTTGGTATTGAACCTGGCTTCAGCTTCAAACGGTTGGCGAAGCCTGCTTTCCATGCCCCCATGTTGTGGAAACAGTCCTCTTTGAAATGCTGGCCACAGACATGCAAAACCTTTGGAAGTTTTCCGGGTACATTTCCTCCAAAAATAAAATTAATCCACTCAGTCCTCGTGGGTTCAGTGGATGGAAGTAAAAAAACGTTTTCGTGTTCATTTATGCAGCCACAAACAGAACAGTGCTTCTGTCGCTTAGCCATGTCCGCTAAGGAGGGTTGCCGAAGAGGGAAAAACACTGGGCGCTAGGTGATTTTTAGAGGGCGGGCTTTGAGAGCCGGTAGACGGGTCCATCGCTCTGTGGGGAGTGGTTATTGTCCCTTATGACGTCATAACGTACACGCTTTCAAACAAGCTCATTTCAGCGCTTACTTCCCTAGAGGTGGAGCAGGGGGGAGAGAGAGCGCCTGAAAGAGTTTCACACTTACGGGTCTCCTACACATGCGGGGGGACCAGTATGACTGTTCCAAAACCATTAAAAAGTGAATTTTGCATAATATGGGACCTTTAAATGTACCTAGTAATAAGTAATGTCTCAGATTATTGGCAACGTTTTGCAGTTTTATTGGGAAACTCTTGACTTGAGTACGTATTTATTCATTACTGCCATTATTGAAAAATGAGGAGCAAAGAATTTTTACAATTTTTTTCATAGAAAAAACTAAAACTCAGTAAATGTTGGTTCAGAAGTTACTTGTATAAAATTTTATTTTTTTGTCATTGATTGAAAAAATGCTGGGTGGTATGATTAAAATGACATATTACGATGAAATAGGAAATTATCACCCTGTACTAAATTGATCTCTTCAGACAGATTAAACAGGCTAAATTATCAAACTCAAATGGAAAAAAAAATAAGTACCAATGATTAGAACCAGAAAGGAATGCCTTTCACTAAAACTCACAGAAGAAGCATTATCCAGTTAAGAAGTGAGAAAATCACTGTGAACTGCGACTAATCTGAAGGCCGTTCTAGTGTTCCACCCAACAGACATGAGCTGTGTGGATCTGACACAGCTCATGGACACCCGAGTCTGGACTGACCTCTAAGTCTTCATGGTCTGAGACAAGATCCCGGTCTCAGGGGGATGTTTCAGGCTTTGCCAGAGGGCACCGAACTGCAGAGGGGATAAAATGGATTCAGATGTTGGTGGAAGTGAGTCCCGACCTCGCCGTGGGCGTGAATAAAACCACCAGTAATTGCCAGATCCTGTCACTGAGCTCATTAACACAGGTGTTTGGATCCTTGTGGATGCAGCTGGAGAATGTAGGTCTGTGACAGAAAAACAACCCCCCCCCCCCCCTGATTTCTGTAAAGACTTGGCATCAGGTTATAATGATTAGATAGGTAAGGGCCCCTTTCACTGCCACTAACTCCTACAGTTGGTCTTAATGATGGTGACATTTCAAATCTGCTTGGGAGAAAATTGCCCTCATGCTTCATCTTTATAACAAACAAAATCACTGGCATGTGAAATTTCTGTGGTGGAGGAGGAGGAGGAGTGGTTGTATCAGGAACTAGGAGGAGGGCACACGTTTTTTCTAGCTGATTAAACAGCTCAGCTCATCCTTTGTGAAGCAGGGTGGAGGACTGAGGGAGGGAAGCTAAACCTCCCAGAGGAAGGCGTTTTGGGTTCAGTGCTGCTGGATTGATGCGGGTGGGGGTTTTGTTCTGGGCTCGGTTTCAGGGGCGTGGGCCTATTCACAGGCAACACTGGAGGCTCCTGGATTTATTCCGGCCCAGTGGGTCGCTGCAGCCGTGCTGGCGGGCAATGCTGCAGGATTTAAACCCTTATTGCAACCGCATAGCAGCATGCTACTCGCAGAGAAAATGAAAGCACGGAAGCAAAACCATATACTCTCATTATCAGAGTCCACAGGAGACCCAAACACAGGGATGGACTGATAGAGATTGCTGTGGAAAGGGGTTGGGAATATAGGCTGATGTGGGTAGATGTAGAAGGAATGAATAACAGAAGAAAATGGGGGAAGAATGAAGATGAAAAGAAAGAGGAAAGATAGACTTGCTCAGTCTGTGTAAAGGATAGAGGGTTTGTTGTCCACTGTTAGAGCACAGCAGGGTCCCTGTCTGCAGCTGCATGGTCCCTGTGGCCGAGCTCCATTTCTGGGATTTGGTATATCTGAATACACACACAGAAAGAGAAGTTTCTCTAAAGCAAGGCGGCTCATTAATGTGCACAGCGGCACAAGGCCTATTTTAGAGAGCGTTACATCCTGGTAAGAAGGGCTCGTTTGTCAACAGTGCAGGAATTACATCGGACTGGCTATACTTGATGTAAAGGCAAACGTGGGGACTGGAAATACATAAAGCCCCCTGTGGAAAACATCCACCTCCACAATCTTTGCCTCTCTTTTTATCTGGGTAATGTAAATGTATCCTCTGGGCCTTCTGCTGTGTGTGCCTTCTTCTAGACGTGGGAATGCCCTGGGGAAACTCGTCATGTTTGTAAAACCAGGTGTCTGACTGGAGAAGGAGTGCATGTGCTCTCTGTAACTAACTCTTCTATATCTGACTTCTGCTCATAATACTTTCCTGCTACTTGGTCATGAGCACAGTAACATTTCTGGGGCATCCTCCCAAACATGTTGTCCTCTAAGTAGCACGTTGTACCACCATCCAGTCCTGACTGGATAGCTGCTCCTGCTTTGGGACTGTTTCATGGGAGAACAGCTGAATGGAGCTGTCTGCTGCCTGCTCCAGGGTTACAAATGATGAATGGACAAACGCAAACACACCTGTCCTAAAATAGAGTTTTCCAGGACTGTACAGTCTGACCTTGGAGAGAACATGAAGAGAATCGACAACTCTGGACTGATTGATGATCTGTAGACCTGATCTCTGAACTCCAGCTCAGTGACTTTAGTGAAGAGTGACGTGTTGGAACCGTCTGGTTTATTAAAAATGGTTCCTGCTGAAGAAAAAGCTTTTTAAATTCTCCTCATTTTGCTGTTTAAAATTCGCATTAGATAAGTTCAGTTCCCGGTCTGCGCTGTATCTCATGGTGGAAAGGAAATATAACTTTTCTTCTTCGTGCTTTGCAGATGTAATAAAATGCTAAAGTGACATATCCAGATCTATCTGCCATCTATTATTTCAATGTTCAGACACTTCACTCGACTACTTGATTGCAGCACTTTTTACTGCAATCACAGTCTGAAGTGTTCGTGGTTCTTGAGTGGTCCTAAAAGCTTGACAGTCTTTTCTTATCTAATGTCCCTCACGTTCTTAATGGTAGTCATTATAGCCCAACCAGCCTCCATGGGGAGGCCATTTTCAGTTGGAGTCTGGATTAAGATCTGAGGCCTGGCTGCAGAGAAGCATCCTTCACAGGATGATGCTGCCACTACCATGTTTGACTAAAGAGGAGGTATTAATAAGGAGATCCTGTGTTTCATGATACTATAAGATGATATGCCAGTGGGTTCTCAAATGTCTTTTAAGGGAGAATATTTACTCCAGTGTGAAGGTCTGATTAATGAAATACTGTAGTTCTACAAGGTTTTTCCATCTCCACAAAGATCTCGGTGACAGTGACCATTCACAGCTAACAGGAAGTTGCAGCACTCATCGTCATGGTTTAGGTTTGTTTGAGGTTGAAATGTCTGCTGCTTTCTTTAAACTTTAAACAGATTTTTTCTGTTATTAAATGTTTTTCTTTAGCCTTCTCACCATGTAAATAAAAACATGTCTGCCTGCTTACTGTGCAGGAAATGCTAAATGCTAGCTTGAAGAGTTTTAATTTCTTTAAGGCAGTCTTTTTTTTAGATTTTTTGGGTTCTAGTGCTTTTTTTTTTCATTGTAGCTGGACAGGAAAGATGGGCCGGAGAGAGTGGAGAATGACCTGCTGCAGGGGGCCCCAGGCCAGGATTCGAATCTGGGCCGGCTATACCGAGGAGCTGGGGCCTCTGTACATGGACCAGCTGAGCTACACATCACCTTTCAAGGCATTCTTCTGCTCAGAACAACACCAACAAAACACTCTTCATGCTTCATGCTGCTTGTTCAAACACCAAAATATCTCCAGTGCTGTTTTAATTTTATCGCCTAAGCTAGCATTAGCTTTTTGATGCACCGCTAAGCCTAAGACAACATTAGCCTAACTTGCTAATGGGCTAATTTAAATGTTAGCAATAGTTTGATTACCTGAGGATATTCTAGATGTGTAAAATGTTTAGTAAAGGCAGCAACTGAAGGTTTTCCTTTTTTTTCAGCTCAAGGTGAAGTGATTACCTCATGTCCAGTGCTTCACTATTTTTTTGCATCATATGATTAGGAATCTTGCGTAACATGGGTCGATACCCGGCAGTTCACGCACATGGATCCACGGAGCAGTTGTAACATACTGTTGTTTAGCTTCCTGTGTTTCCGTGCCTGGTTGTTGTTGGTTTGATTGCCTTCCATGCACACATGGTTGTTATTTTTCATTGCTCACTATTCATAGATATATTTTCCTCGGTTTCTGTTGCTCTGTACTAGAATGCCTGTGTTCCATTGTGGCTACCCAGATAGCAAACAATTTTGTCCCATATATGGCCACATCTGGAGTTGGTTCTTATTTGGCCTTGACTTACGACGTTTAATCCAATCCTGCTTAAACTCAGCCACATAGCCACCACGTGGCCCACAAGGACCTAATCTATGTCCAAGCGTAAGGAGCACGCTTGGAACATTCTGGCCCACACAACACTTGCTGTAACCCATGGAAAAACTAACATCTGGCCCACATCTGGCGAAAACATCCCTTGCCAGTGCTGTAACTGAGCCATAGGGGACTAAAGTGACCCAGATTAGGCCCAAACATGCAGTCTGGTTAGCTTTCCAGTTTTTGATTTTCATGGTTTTCTGTATGGCTTTAGCTTGATTCTTTTTTTTTTTTTTTTTTTTTTTGCCTCGCCCTCGCCTATATGTTAAGCCCTTCCCCTTGTACAGTTTACTTTGGTAGACTGATCATCTGTGTTTGACCCCTCCTTGATTTAATAGCCTCACCTGTTGGATTAGGGTGCGTCATGTGACCCTCTTGAACTATGAACCGTCACAGACAAAAACAGCACGTTATTTATAATATTAACTGAATGCTCCTGACAGATACCCAAACCAAGATAACCACAACTTCATAACAAAATGTTAGACAGTTAAAATCGCTAAGTGGATGTTTTAATAATCTTTCTTCGCTGTTATTGAGTGTTACCACAAAGTGATGGATGAATTAATCTTCCATCAGCTAAGCATTAATGATGCTAGTCTTTGATACCTTTAGCCAAAGTCTGCTTCCATTGTGTCTTTGCTGCACCTCACCATGTCCACCAGTACAAATCTAAACCCTCATACCTGTCAGGCAGTTCTCAGTCCAGACTGGTTTGTCTAATCTGAGTGGAAACGATATCAGCCATGTTTATGTTTCAGAGTTCGGTTTAATTCTTGTAAATTTGTATGACCTGCCAAGTCAGATGCTGTCTTTCCAGCTGCACAGGTGCATCCAGATGGGATGCGGAAGCAAATCCTATAAGTTTATGAAGCCTCCTTTTTGTCCACTTTCCTGTTTTTTGTTGCTTCCTCTGGCCTCTGCATGACTTCTTTTCATTTCCCACCACCAACACCTCTGCTCCATTTAGTTATTTTCGGGCCTCCAAGCCTGACTGTGCAGATCACGGTGGAATGGGCTTGATTACTACAGCCAATAACAAAGTGGATCTGATTGCTGAGAGACTTGTCTTTGAGTAAGAATACCGCGGTATATAATCTGTGGCTGCGAAGTTCCATGTTCTGTGCTGCTGATTGCCGAGTTTCTAGAGGCTTGAAATGAAGCGTAATTACAGCCCGGCTCTGGCAGATCATAGACTTCACTATTTTGAGTGGCGAGTAGGAAATGAGAAAATTGGTGATATTCTGTCCCTGGCTCCTTTACCCCCTTAAACTTCAAGATGGTGCCGGCAATCATTGATACTTCATTAACAAATCCGTTGCTCGGTGCTTCTATTGAAGGAGGAAGCTGGTCGATAGGTGGCATATCATTGCTGAGGCAAACAGGCTTCTCAGTTTTTCAATGAGACAATGAACTCTAATTATAGCCGTTCTCAAGTGTTTGGAGGACGCGTTAAATTGTAAAGTAGGTTGTCCACACTGTGAGATCCCAACACTGCAGTACTGTAATAACACTGGCACTGAGTTTATTTGACTCAACACTCTAAAGCAAAGACAGGTTTATGAGTGTTGTTACTGCTCTCTCTTCGCTTTCCCTCTGATGTTCTTGTAAATGTGATTGAATATCTTTAGAGAGGGTCTCCTCTGAGGAGCCGGCGTCTCCACAGGGGACCGAGTGTATTTGTAGAAGCAATCTGTCTACTTGAAGACTCTGTCTCCAGAGTGTCTTAACTCTTATTTCTTCTTTCTCTCTGCCAAAATGAAAGACGACAGAGTGCTGTCTGCTCATTGTCCCATAGGTTTAGTCTCCTGTCTTCTTAAAGAGGCTTAGGATCTATGTACGTGTCTGTATGCAGCGTTTCTTTTGATCATGAAGATCTAATTACGTCTATGACTGTGCAAGTGTATGTGTTTATGTTTGGATTTTACCTTCATCTCATCATTTTCTTTACAACGTATGGTTCAGAATAAAGTCATGAACATGTAATACATGTATGCTGTATGTATGACTTATAATCAGCTGATAAGGGGGATTAATGGGGTTTAATAAATGTCCTACAAAAACAGGAATGTAAAGTTTTTTTTTTAATTAATGAAAAATGATTTATATGCACACAATCAAAGTCTCAAACATTCATTCATTTACTACACCGCTTAGTCCAATTCAGGGTCGCAGGGAAGCTGGAGCCTATCCCAGCAATTAGCAGGCGAAAGGCAGGTTCACCTGGACAGTAAAACCGGGACAGTTAAGCCGGGACAGTCAAACCGGGACAGTTAAACCTGGACAGTTAAACCTGGACAGGTATACCTGGACAGTTAAACCGGGACAGTTAAGCCGGGACAGTCAAACCGTGACAGTTAAACCTGGACAGGTACACCGGGACAGTTGAACAGGGACAGTTAAACCTGGACAGGTATACCTGGACAGTTAAACCGGGACAGTTAAACCTGGACAGGTATACCTGGACAGTTAAACCGGGACAGTTAAACCTGGACAGGTATACCTGGACAGTTAAACCGGGACAGTTAAACCTGGACAGGTACACCTGGACAGTTGAACAGGGACAGTTAAACCTGGACAGGTATACCTGGACAGTTAAACAGGGACAGTTAAACCTGGACAGGTACACCTGGACAGTTGAACAGGGACAGTTAAACCTGGACAGGTACACCTGGACAGTTAAACCGGGACAGTTAAAACTGGACAGTCAAACCGGGACAGTTAAACCTGGACAGGTACACCTGGACAGTTAAACCTGGGCAGGTACACGTGGACAGATAAACCTGGACAGGTACACCTGGACAGTTAAACTGGGACAGGTACACATGGGCAGGTACACCTGGACAGTTAATCCGGGACAGGAACACATGGGCAGGTATACCTGGACAGTTAAACAGGGACAGTTAAACCTGGACAGGTACACCTGGACAGTTGAACAGGGACAGTTAAACCTGGACAGGTACACCTGGACAGTTAAACCGGGACAGTTAAAACTGGACAGTCAAACCGGGACAGTTAAACCTGGACAGGTAAAACTGGACAGTCAAACCGGGACAGTTAAACCTGGACAGGTACACCTGGACAGTTAAACCTGGACAGGTACACATGGGCAGGTACACCTGGACAGTTAAACCTGTACACGTACACATGGGCAGGTACACCTGGACAGTTAAACTGGGACAGGTACACATGGGCAGGTACACCTGGACAGTTAATCCGGGACAGGAACACATGGGCAGGTACACCTGGACAGTTAAACCTGGACAGGTACACATGGGCAGGTACACCTGGACAGTTAAACCTGTACACGTACACATGGGCAGGTACACCTGGACAGTTAAACTGGGACAGGTACACATGGGCAGGTACACCTGGACAGTTAATCCGGGACAGGAACACATGGGCAGGTACACCTGGACAGTTAAACCTGTACACGTACACATGGGCAGGTACACCTGGACAGTTAAACCGGGACAGGAACACATGGGCAGGTACACCTGGACAGTTAAACCGGGACAGGAGCACATGGGCAGGTACACCTGGACAGTTAAACCTGTACACGTACACATGGGCAGGTACACCTGGACAGTTAAACTGGGACAGGTACACATGGGCAGGTACACCTGGACAGTTAATCAGGGACAGGAACACATGGGCAGGTACACCTGGACAGTTAAACCTGTACACGTACACATGGGCAGGTACACCTGGACAGTTAAACCGGGACAGGAACACATGGGCAGGTACACCTGGACAGTTAAACCGGGACAGGAGCACATGGGCAGGTACACCTGGACAGTTAAACCGGGACAGGAGCACATGGGCAGGTACACCTGGACAGTTAAACCGGGACAGTTAAAACTGGACAGTCAAACCGGGACAGTTAAACCTGGACAGGTACACCTGGACAGTTAAACCTGGACAGGTACACATGGGCAGGTACACGTGGACAGATAAACCTGGACAGGTACACCTGGACAGTTAAATTGGGACAGTTAAACCTGGGCAGTTAAATCATGATAGTTAAACCTGGACAGGTCACCAGTCCATCGCAGGGCCGACACACAGTGACTGAAAAAACGTTGAAATGCAAACCAGAAAACTTCTAGAAGTGTAAATGTTTGTCTTTAGTTTTATATTCTGCATATTTATCTGCAGAAATCCTTTTAGGAAAATCAACTTGTGAATGGGATTCATGTCCAGCCTTGTAAAAGCTTAGAAGGAACCTTTATAAAAGTGTAGATTTTAAATTTCAATCTGAACCTGAGCTTATGCTCAGAAATGGGGTCAAACACCACGAGAGGGAAATTTTGGCATAGGAATAATTTTCTTTTACACTTTTTGTCCTTAGGTTCTAGTTTTTGCAAGGAAGCAAGTCTCGCTTGGTTGTCCCTCCAGGAGTTTGCAGTGTTATAAACTATTCATGTAAATTTCAATGCTCACGACTTTGGCACGTTTTCACAATTTTAACCAATCAGTGAAACTTTCATGTTCGCTTTTCTACAGAAAAACACAAACAGAGAAGTTTTTTAACAAGAAGTTGCAGCTTGAAGACTGAGAAACCCTCCCAGTGTGCTTATTTCAATTTAATTAGTAATGACTTAATGTTATAAATATATGAAGTGCATGATAAATAATTCATAGAAAAAAAAGTCATTTTATTAAATCTCATTTGCTTTTTAAAGAAAACAAGAAAAACACTAAAATCTCTGCAGCTTTAGTTGCACCTTTTCATTAAAGCTGCCTCAAACATCAGACGTAGAGATCAGAGAGAAGCTGCAAACATCCTGCAGAGCCCGATCGGATTTACTAAAAAATATTGAACAAATTATTTAATAATTGTTAGTTTTTATTCAGTGATGCTACAGCTTCCTGTTAAACCTAATCTTTACCAGATTTTTTGTGTTGGTTCAACACTGTTTCCCTTCATTATTTATCTGTGTTTCAAGTAATTATTTTTTATCATCAAAACATAGATTTTAACCTTAATTAATTCTCTAATTTTGTGATTTTCTTTCAAAATGTCAGAAATATTGAGTAATTCTCAGATAAATACATCCAGTATTTTAATTTAAATCAAAAGCAGGAAACTAGTTTCCAACGTCTTCAAGCGACCGGGGCTTCAGGTCCATCTGCTGAGGAAAGTCTCGCAGTACCAAGCCTGCTTGGTGACACCACGCTTCTTTTTTCTTTTTTTACAAAGAGACAATGTCCTCGTTTGGCTGTAAACGACTGCGTCATACATGAGGAGAGCTGCATAAGGAGAGGCACAGATACAGCTCTTTAAAAGTTCACATGACCTGCTCTGTGATGGATTGTGGGAGGAAAGTGGAACGTCCACTTAGCTCGATGGACTGTGTTTAAACCCAAAATGTCTCTGATGTGGGCGGCATGGTGGTGCAGTGGTTAGCAGCGGTACTGGCTTTCTGGCTGACGACCTGTGCGACCGGATGAAGCAGGTACTGATTTGAAGTGACACTTCTATCAATGAACTGGCAGAGTGGCGCATTCACCTGTCTGATGTCGGGGCCAAGTTCTGATTATTTACTTTATTTGCTGCTTTTCTTACTCAAAGAAAATAACATCAAAGTGCACAGCTATAAAAAATGCAAATGGTTGAAAGGATTTTAATTCAAACCAATGACTCAACAGTTAATCTGCCAGGTGCAGAGGTTTCTAGCTTAGCTTGCAGAGAGATTGGCCCACCCCCCCAGTTCCTGCTCACTCCTCCAGCTACCGGCATTCTGAGCTTACTGATGGATGATGTATGAGTGAGCTGCAACAAAAGCTAAAATGCCTTGTTCTCACGCCAAATAAAGCTGTTTAAACAGCATCTTATTTCCAGCCTCGTTACATTCAGTTTCACCTCCTAGATCTGATGATTTGTTTTCAGAGCTCGGCTCCAGTAGGTCACAGGACTGCCGCGTTTTCCAAACATCAAATTTAAACATATTTTGGGTCGACGCTCTTTTAGCTGACGGTTTCTGCAACATGGACAGCTGCGTGTCTTACTACGCATGACTGAACTGTCAAGTTGCCATGAGTCTGAGATGTGGTGAGCTGTGACTGCCACGCGAGCATGTGTGCCCACTAAGGTGCATCCACCTGTGAACAGAACAGGTTTCATGTTAACGTTGTCCCATGCGGTGTGCTCCAGCTGCAGTGTGTGTTACAAGGTTGTAGTACAACTTCTAAAAACGCCTCTTCTGAAACAAAATTGATGTGAAGCATTCCTTACATTTACATTGACACCAGGATAGTTCGGGGTTCAATTAGGCTTGGTTTGGTTTCACACTCCACTTTATTCAAGTGGACCAAACCACGGTGATGACAGCAGCTCGCTAGGGGGCGATACGCCTGGAAATGACTGGACTAACAAGAAAGAAGTATAAAAGTTCAGTCGTATTGTGCTTAAACAAGCATGAGATTTGATGGGGGCAACTTCTTATAGTGTAGACATAATACACTAAAATAAACAGTATAAAATATGCACGGAACAAAAGGACAGTTTCAAATCGCAGTATTGACGAGAAGAACATGCAGTGGGACTATTTACCACAAATAAACAAAAGAGACCTACAGTCTGTAGCCAACGATTGGTTTATAAATAAGTAAAACTAAAACAGAAATCTATGCAGCCACTTGGGGAATACTGCACAGAGGTAGAGAAGTGTGTGTGTAGGGGGGTATTAGGTGGTCAGTACATATTTGGGTTCAGAGTGGTGATGGAGTCCAAATGAGTGGTCTCACTGCTCATACAGACCATATTATCAGTGGAAGCGGACCAGTGTTTGTTTAAAGGTGACCAAACAGTGCCAGTGTGAATGCAAGTTTAGACCTTACCCTCTTGTCTGTGATTTTACTTTTGGGGCCCTGCTGTACCTGACAGAGCTGCATAGCAGGCAGTCAGATGACGTTAAACAGCTGATGTCGACTTGCTTTTGTGATGCTTCATCTAGGTGGGCGGTCAGCAGGTGAGTCTGCAGCTTTGTCTTTGTAGAGTAAGATGGCTTCTTTGTACAAACTCAAGAAATGGCCTTGGTTTTGTTTAGTTACCAGATAATTTGCAGTGTTAGTTTTAAAATCAATTTGAAGACTGCCTCTCTGATCATTTGTTGTGGCTATGTTCACTAGTCTCAACATTTTTGTAGCAATGAAGCAAACTCAAAGCCCCTTTTTTGTTTTTTTTGGGTCTTTTTGGAAAAACTGAAGCTTCAGCTTGAATAAAGCAACGTGAAGCTGCACAAGCGGACAAACAGGAATGGCTGAAGGCATTTCTTTCTTCTTCTTTTACTTGCAACACCTCCCTGGAGAAAGAAATTTTCCCTTCATCCAGTGATTTTTTATTGCACATAAAGACAGGCAAATATGTTTCTTTTTTATGTATCTCACCAGCCCACATCTCCTTCCTATCCTGGCCATCAGTCAGCCTTCCCGCTGTGATGCCGATGTGACAGAAGAGCCGTCAGAGCATCTCAGTTAGAGGCCCTGATGCTGAGCTGGAGTGACAGAGCGACAGGGGGAAATGTGCCAAACAAACAGCCAGTAATATTACTCTGTCCTTTCACTTACAGCTCTCTGTCAAGCTAGGGTGCTGACAGAGTGGGAAAAAGTACAGACACCTTCAAACATGCAGACATCCAGGCAATGTGCACGCCACCCACCCACTCGCACACATAAATACAGGAACCACGTAGCTGTTTGCATTATAAATGGTTATTTTCAAACAGCTTTCTTGCTGTGTTGCTCATTAAGTGTCTTTTCAATAGCTTCCTGCTGCAAAGCCCAATGCAGGGATTCATGAATGCCAAAACTGTATCCCACGCATTCAGTGTGTGACTTTGCCTTGGTAACCTCCCTCCGAGCTGTGTTGAGTTATTTGCACAGCTTCGGGTGAGGATTACGTCCACGGGGCTGATTGTTTCCCATGCATGACTGGCATTAATGTGTCTGGGTAACTAAACGGGATGGGCGATGCAGAGAGACACGGCTAGCTCTTACCTCAATCAGGGCCTGGATGATCCGGGATTACTGGAGATCGCATCTATCCATTCCTTACGGACTGCAGCTTGGTGCATTTCCAAGACTCCTGCCTAGCGCTACATGCTAATCATGGCTGAGACACAGCATCTGCAAAGCACTAGAGACTGTAGGGAATGCTTATAAATGTAGATTATCCTTGCATCCTTGGCATTTGAGTCAGTAATGGTAAGAAAAGGTGTTCCTGATCAGATTCTGTGCAGCAGTGTTGCTTCTGATCATGCTGTCACAAGAATTTGAAAGCCTTTGCCATGTTTTACAAGTACAAGATGAAAGAATAAATGAGAGATCTGCACAATCTTACCATTTCATAAGCATACGCAGCTCTGCCCTATATGTTTGTGCTTTTTATTACTGTGCAGCTCCTGGCTCATTTTTCTTTTATTAAGGGTCCAAAATGATTAAATAGTGGAGGAATAGTGGAGATTATTGAATTTAATGTGGAAAATCTGTGCATTTTTCTTCCTGAAATAGGCATTGTCTCCTGACTAAGTTCTGCACTGACAAAAGAGATTAAGAGGCCCTAATTCTCCTCAGAAATCCACTTTAGCCCTGCTGGAGAATCTAGCCGGAGGGTTGGAGAAAGCTTTACATCCCTATTTCCAGACTGAGCTCTTCTTTAGCTTTATGTGTGCTGCGTCTCTCTTGTGTGACCAGTGCATCTGATAGATGTGATAGAGTTCACCTGAGGCAACAGGGCTGGGATTACTTCCTGGATGCCTGCTGCTTGAAGACCTTCTGACCTCCACATAGTCTCAAGGGTTCTCAGACATCCAACTGCTCATAAAAGATCATTTTTCCCGTACTACTGTGGGATGTAACTGCATAATTCAGGTAACTCCTGGTCCACTGTTAGCTGACCTTTGACTTGTGGCACTCCAGCAACATCCAGTTAGTAAGCACATTTCATCTAATTTATCTTTCACAGAGCGAGTTTCTGGAGTTGGAAGTATTGTCAGCCTGATTATGCAGAAACAGACTCAGACTCTGACACCTTTGCTAGTTGAGTTGGTGATGAATTATTATGGTCTTAATCAGGACAAAAAAGATGGTGTCTGTCGTAAAAGGGGCTGCACGGCCCGTGTCACCAGCTTCAGGGAGTGCCATAAATCACCTTTTAGACTTGGTGGAAGTATGAATCATGCGAGGAGCTCAGCTTCTTGGACTCCCCTGCTCTTTGGTTTTTTCTTCTTATTTTAGGGGCCAGATGAAGCAGGTAGTTAATTTATTCCATGACTGCAGAGCCTGGCTGGAGTTGAAGCTACTGCCCAGTAGCCTGCAACTGAATTCATCTCCCATCATTTTCCTCCATCCTGCTGGAGCCTAGTGGTGCCTTTTACAGCACCCGGTTTGATCCAGATGTATTTATGTGTTTGCATCTCTCAGGGAGCAAGTGAGTGATTCATTTTGTCGTGTTGGGGTGGCTCTCTGTCTGAGTAAAGCATTAGCTGGCAGGGTTTGCCTAATGCAACGCTCCCCTCTGGAACTTTACTTTGTCATAGCCTAAGGGCGTAAACATAAGTGATTAGAAAACACACTTACAAAGAATCCACTTTCTGTTTTATAAAAACATCGCATCCAGGCACCTCTAGCCCAGTCTCCCCTTCCTTCTCTGTCCTTAATAAACACCAAAGCCCCTCATAGACTAACACATGCATAAGCATGAGCCTACCCACATGCTGCAGCGTTATTCTGCAGAGATGAATCTGCGATGGCCTTGCTCGTCTCGGTCCCTCGCTCAAAACGAGCTGTGATACTAACACGAGGTGAAGTGTTATCTGGTCATGAGGCTTGCCCTCTGTGGGGTGGCGCAGCAGCAACTGTGCAACCACTGACAGCGGGCACAACCTGGAGCAAGGCAGTAGGGGGAGGGTTAGACCCAGAGACAATGACGCGATGCGTGTTGCTCCATGCTCATGCTGCCTGCCTTCTGGCCTTTTCCACAGGCTGGCCATTAGTGGGACGTGATGGTGTCTGAAGCTTTCTTCATGTGACTAACAGAAATTAATTCCTCTGCGTGTTGTATCTGTGTCTGGTTTTGTGCCCAGAGCTGAGATACATCATTACAGAGCAAAATATCCTCTTTGTTTCCGCAAATGTCGCCATGGGACATCCCCGCGACATACACAGAGAAAGTTTGACTCTGTGCACTCTAAGACCTTGCGTCCATACCTCTGGCTTGTTTTTCCGGCACGGCCCGAGCCGAATGTCTTCACACAGCATTAGACAGTGCAGGCATGACAGGAGCTTCACTTAATTCATTGACCTCATTCCTTGATCTTGTTTGTTTGCGTTCTGGCTGCTTAGCGGGTCCCTTTAATGACAGCGAGCGCTGCATGGCAGCTCCAGCTAATGTCGCTGCTTTGAGATGCCGAGAGACGAAACGAAGAAGAGACGTGGGGGTTATTAGATTATCTCCAACATTATTTCAGCTCTCTTTCACATCCCTGACAGCAACTACACAAGAAAACAGGAGCGTAATATACTTTTAAACCAACTGTGTGAATGGCTGATTTAATGCCTGCATTTCAGAAGGCTGAATCAATACCTGGCCCCACCTTCAGGCTCAGCTCTTATAGAATATCCATAAATTGAGTGGATGATGGCTGTGGAGTCTAAAGCCACCTACTCCCACTAAACACCGTCATGAGACGGGACTGATAGGTCACATTGTCCCTGTGCTGACAGAGATTAATTGAGGCCATATGACTTTGTGGCCCTGTGGAGCCGTCCTCCATCTCTGCCCTTAAATAACCTCATGATGTTTTGATTGCAGGTAATTTTTAAAAACTTTTTGTGTAGTTTTTGACATCAAGTTCATCCGACTGAACACATGGAGAAACACAGCCTTTAAGATTAAATGCAGCCTTTGAACGAGGCCCAGGTGTTGGTGCATGAAGGAGGTGCAACGACAAACTGCAGCAAAGACATTTGTCTGCCGTAAATCCTCAGCTGGACGGGACTGTCTCCGTCTGTCAACCTGTCGAGCTGCGACGAGAGCTCGAGTTGAACAGCTCTACATACTCAGGCCTCTTTCATTGTTTGCGAGTACAAAGCACACACTGGTTGCGTAATTGGATCGACGATGTTCAGCCATAAGCTCGTTTCTGAATAGTCCTCCACCTCCTCCACATGCACACACTGTGGTTGTGCTTTTGAAGATGTTCGCGCAGCTCTTACAGCAGTAATCCTCAAGATTTCTTCTTTCTTTTTATTCCTCATGTTGTTTTTGACTGCAGTTCAGGGATGACTTGTCAGTAATGTTTCTTTGATTTTCCTTGGAGTTTCTGGAGGTACTGAATATTACAGTATAATACAACTTATTCATAGTTTAAAAGCAAAGAGATGTGCAGAACTATACAGAGTTTCTTTAAGTGCTGAGAATCCTTTCTGAAGTAATGCAGTCAGTTCTTATTTACCAGCTAAGCTCATACAAAGCTCTGCAGAGAGAGAAAAGTTAAAGTTTAGCTCGGGTCACAACTTGACAAACTTGTCGTGCACAGAGCAGTTTGAGGATTTAAACTGTCTCACTGTCCTCTGTCTTCAAGTAATCCCCCAGTGAGTACATGCTGAGGTCAGGACTCAGTGGGGGCCGGACCACATGCTGGTGGACTCCCAGTTTCTCTGTTGTTGTTGTTTTGGGTGTTGGATGAGAAGTGTAAACCTTTTAACACAGTGGTTTGAATTCTGCAACCCCAATCTAAGAAATATAATGGCATGCTTTAAATAAAAACAAAATGCTGTGATTTGCACTTCTCATAAACCAGAACTTTATTCACAACAGAACAAAGATCAGTGTAATTGGACCATTTCATGGAAATTAGAGCATGCCTCAAAGGCTGACACGGAGGAAACAAAAGGTTGGAACATTAAGTATTAGTGGTGGCCTAGTGGTTACAGAGGACTTGGGTCTGGAGGACTTGGGTTTAAGTCCTCAGACTCGCAACTGAGGTGAACCACTGTGGGCCCCTGAGCAAGGTCCTTCACCTCCAGCTGCTCCCTGAGCGTCCGGCAGCCCCTGCTCCTGGTTCAACTAGGATGGGTTAAAATGCGGAGAAGGAATTTCCCAGCTGAGATGAAAAAAGTGTAATAAAATGCAAATAAAAAATATTACTTAAAACAAAAAGAAACAACTGGAGGGACATGCTGCATTAATTAGTTTGATTGGCAACATGATCTGCTTTATAAAGAGCACCTAAGAGAGGCAGAGTTTTCAGAAGACAGGCAGAGGTTCAGCAATCTGCAATAACTGTCTGAAGACTGTGAACCATCAAGACTTCATGATAACTTTAAAGGATTTGGAGACATCTCCCACTACTTTTCCACGAAGCCAGAGCTGATTCTGGTCTGCTGCTAGAACTGGTTATAGGTTGGTTCCTGCTACGAACTGGCAGCCAGAGATCTGCTGCAGAGCTGCGCAGCCGCATCCCCTAAAATGATTCTTCCTATTCATATATGACCCCCCCTTTCAGAAAAGAGTTTGTTTTCACAAAAGCAACAAATCCCAGTGTTTGAATAATTTTCCCAGCAAATATTTTTATGTTGGTATCAATAGTTTAGTTTAAAAACACTATTTTAAACAAGAATAGATGTTTGTGAACGTTCTCGATCAGGGAGCTCAGGAACCCTGCGACACACCGGGCGGTCCGCTTTACGAATCTCACATGTATTTAATTTATTTAGTAAGTCTAATGTGAAGTTATCCCAGACTTTTGACGTTCTCTGCCACCGTTTTCCTCCCTAGTCCGCCACCGTATTTTTTCCCTGGCGGACTTTATTGTGCATTGTGCAACTCTCAGCAGAGATAGGATTAGAAGACGATGTCTCACTCTGTAGTTTTTTTGGTTTTGTTTTGGTTTTTTTTGCCGACAATAGTCAACAGCTAAATTCGTTGTCAACTATTTTTATTGTCGATGATAATCGTTGCAGCTCTACTGTGTACTACCTATATGAGTACAGCTGTAATGTGGTTACTCTGTTAGCGAGTCTGGGTGATAGCTGTCCTGTAAACCTTGAGCCGCACCAATCAGTTGGGTCTTGGTTTGGTTCTCTTCTGCTGGAATCATCACTAGTTCTTGTTACGTTGGGAATTCGACTAATCAAGGAGCATTCCCCAAAGCGCTCACTCAGGATGAAATTATCCCAACCAAACTCATACGAGGGTCTCTTTAACCCGTCTCCTCCCTGGGTACGGGCCCATTTCTGTTTGATTCTAATACAAAAGAAATGCAACACTTTCGTTTTGTTTTTCCTCAGGAAAAAGTAGGCAGTTGTCAGGTCTTTAAAGAGCAGCGTTGTAGAGTCAGCAGACCTGCTGTGAGCTGTACAAGCGCCTTGATTTGGCTCGCACAGGTTTTATTGAGCTTTTACTTGAAGCGTCTGGGCTGTTATTACCTCGAGCATGACATGGCGGAGGACCAGAAATATGAATCATTTCCTTCATTTGGAGGCCTTTTAAAAGTGTCCTCTGATCAACAGCTGCACAGTTTGAGCATCCTCTTGTCTTCTTCTGTACTTGTGTATTATTTTGTGTTGTAAAGAGATGGCCACTCTTCTGGAAAACACTGTGATTATTGCTTGTATTTTTGTGTCGGCATGCATATTAGTAATTTCACACTAACTCTAAAGGTGTAGGCGTGTTTCTAGGTGAGGATGAGTGCATCTGTTCCACTGAACAGTGTTTGCTGTCACATTTTTGCCAAACTGTGGATGTGCATGTGTGCGTGCATGTGATTCCATCTGTCTTGTTTGAATAAATGCACACTTTTACAAACTGCTTGCCATAAACGTCACAGCAGAGTACATAAAAACAAAGAAGCCATCGCAGTTAATTACCTTTGATACACAAAGATGCCGCACATGGTTGCATGAGAAACATCATAGTTTCATCACTCTCTCCGACATCTCCGGCCCTCATCGCTCTTCCTCTCTTTTCCTGTTTTTCAACTTCCATTTCCGTTCCTTTGGGCTGAGGAAACCTTTGGGAGGGTTGTCTAGACATGGTGGCTTGGATGGAAGAGGATAGAGATTTAATCCTTATAATTCTTCCACTGTGAGGGGTGCTTTGATGAGAGAAAGGAAGACTCTTGAGGCCTGCAGAGGCTTGTGGGGGGTAAATGGAGATTATTAGACACTTTTGAGGCACAGAGGGGTGTATGAGTCATCGGAGACTGCTCCTGCCCTCCTTCATCCCGCCATTCCTTCATGGGTGTGATGAAACTTGGCGTTCGCCTGGAGAACTGCTGCTGAAATGACATCAATGAAAAGGCAAACAACCCCTGTGAAGCAAACACCTGCACCCTCATGTGGCTGCTGTACAGCCTCAGAGTTGAGACCAGATCGTGAAATTCATGGTTTATGCCTGAAAATGTGAGTGTTAGGACCTGAAAACCGAATGATCCTCTTGGAAAATGGTCTTAGTCCTTAAGCAGAAATAGAAAAAGAGCACAGCAAATATAATGGTGCCTGTGTATGCTGTAAAAGTCTCAAAGTACTCCTGCCAAGCTTTTCTAATGGGAAAGACTGAACTAAAGGTGTTTTAAACATGGTGGTGGCACTCCGGTGATACTATAATATAGTCTTCATTGTCACAGGAAGGGCTGTTTAGTTTGTGAGAAAGTCTAAGAAAATAAACACAGATTATGTAATTCTGTCATCAAGGTTTTTTTGTCTTTAAGCAACAAAACATGGATTATTAATGAGTTCCATTATGGGAATTATAGTATCTTTTCTTTCAAACCTTTCAAACCTAATTCTTCTTTCATTATCCACATTCCTCAGAAACAAGGAACAAGTCAAACAGAACAAACACCTGTTGTGGTCTCAGCAGATTTACCGTTGGACTTATCTAATGAAGAGAATGCTGGTCCGTTATGACGCCACAACACTCGCAGACAATGTTTTCTGATCTAGCGGGGCATTGTACACCCAATGCAGAGGGAAGGGGGGCTCTCCCTGAGAAGGTCAACCTTCAGGTGGCAAAATGTAGACACCTACGAGGAACCAACAGTAGACATTATGCTAACACACAGCCATGATGGCTAAGGCCTGCCGAAGTGACAGTGCAGACAGACTAAGTTGCGTTGTTAGTCTAAACCAAGCGCCAACCTTCGCTGGTAAAATGTGAAGCCTATGCGGAAGGGCAAAAAATTGCAGTTCTTCCCTCATCCACTAGGGGCTGGCTCCAAAACAGAGCAAATCCCCATAGACTCCCATGTTAAAAAAACCAACTTGACAGCAGAAATAAACACGTTTAAAGCCTGGTACAAAAAACCATTTTAGGATTAATAGGTCAAGTTTACCTTCATGACAACTGTGAGGGGGGTGAATTTTTTTCTAACTCATCCGTTTGGATGTTATTTAATCTTGAAATTCTGCATAATTAGGGACGTGTCCTTTTGATTGACAGGTGTCCAATATCTGCGGCAAGAAGGGAGAGTGTAGCACAACCGTGGTTTTTAGTCGGCTAACAGCTTGCCTTGGCTTTAGTCCACCTACCTCCGTTAGCTGGTTAGCTACCGTTCGCTCTGGGTTAGCTCGTTTAGCTCTTAGCTACAGGCAGCTCGGAGTTTGATGGTTGTCAATCATCCACTCCCACCTTCACAGTCCCCCTCTAAGCTCCACCTAATTTTTGGATTTTCCAGTAATGACGACACTTGTGACGCTGCCAAGATGGTGACGGTGGAAACCGCCCAATGAGCTTCAATTCAGCTCTTCACCGAGGCTCCGACCATCTTTTATATACAGTCTATGGTCTAAATAAAGCAGAAACCAGTGTATGACGCCATTTTCTTAACAAAATCCCCTGAAACCAGAAAACCCCTCATCAGAGACTATCTGGACCGTTGTGTCTGTAAATCATATCAGAGATCATCCAGAATCTGGACCACTGGGAGGATAAATGGATCTTCTTGAGGAATAAAGCGACAGATTTGGGGGAGTGGCAGCCACGGTGCCAGAAATGTGATTGGTTAGCTTCTGTCCCGTAGTGGGATTCCTCTGTTTTCTCTGGGGATGTATTTGGTAACTAAATGTTTTTAACTTGTCTTGATATTATATTTTTCTATCAGTGACCTTTGTTTTTTTTACAAGCTGTAACTTTAAATAACCAAATGCCCCATTTAAAATCATTTAACATGTATTAGAAATTTGTGTGAGATGCAACACTGCCAATAACTGACCGAACCGTAGGACCCAGCTGGCTTTTGTCCACAGGGGCCGACAGGTATTAATCCAAATAGTTTCTCACAGAAACACACCTTTAATATTATCTTTCCAGCAGAGAGCTGGCTGTCTGCAAATCTCATTATTAGAGATTTGATCCTGAAATGCTTTGAGCTTTGACAAAATGGCTGCTTGTCAGATTCAAGTGGGTTTGCATCATCTTTAAAATCAATTTTATCTTTAGTAGACTCAAGTGATCGGATACGGTTTACTGAAAGAATCAATACAATACAATAACATTTATGTCTTTTTTGCTCAAAGCCAAATGGAAAATATGTAATAACATCTGGAAATATTCTGGACTAATGCTGAGATTCATCTATGCGCAGCCTTATTGGCATGAAATATGACGAGTTAAACCTTCTCCACATCTCTGTCATACAGAATTTGTCACGTCTGAGGAGCACAAAGAGAAAAACACCACGATTGTTTCGAAAAGGCTGACAGAAGCCTGATTGTGTCGATACGAGGAAAAAATCTGCATCCTTGACATGTAAAGAAAAGCCCGCTGTTATGTTACTGGTGCCATGAAATTTAAGTACAAAATATTTTTACTTTCATAGAGGCATTAATATGTAAATACTTCCTTATTTTCCAGCTTTAAAGAGCCACTTTTTTTATCATTTCATTTGCTTTTGAATGGAGCCTGGAAAGCTGGACTGGAGCTCGTACTGGGAGGATGAGGCGGCCCCCGGGATATTTGCTGCTAACTTTCTTTTTCATAACTCTCTCTAAGATTATCAAATTCTACTACAAACAAGCCTGTTCCCCCACCATGGTGTCTCATTTATGAAAGGCTCTTTTTTCTAGAGTGGACACACACACACCATATGTTCACTGCCTTTTCTTTACTTTCTCCTGGTGAGAAAACACCAGGAGATGAGAAAGACTGAGGCAAAACAGGAGCTCGACTGAAAGCTGCAGAAGAACAAAATAAAAGGAGGAAATAATCTGCCTTTAAAGGATAAACGTAGAGATAAGTGATGCAGCTCTGTGTGGTGATTAAGAAGACCACAGGTAGTCGGAGTGGTGGGAGGCCTGGGGGTAGTTTTGTAGTTCTGACAGCACACCAAACAACTTTCACCCCTGCTCTATCCCTCAGCACTGCCTGTCTCCTCCCCACCGTACACACTTGAAAACACTCTCTACTACAGAGACCTGATGGTCATTATCACTCCTGAATGCTCTGCAAGGCTTTAAGGATCCTTCCTTCAACATGGCAGCACTTATGACCCCTCTGTCTTTGCATTTCCCAAAGTGGGTTGATGCTGTTCTCAAGGTGCAACCTCATACTAGTTTATGTGACTGGTTAGTAGAGACAGTGACACGTAATGATCATAAACCTTTAAACTAGTGTAACAGAAGCAGGAATGCACCATGATACAGTGTGTGCAGAATTATTAGGCAAATGAGTATTTTGATCACATCATCCTCTTTATGCATGTTGTTCTACTCCAACCGGTACAGGCTTGAAAGCCTACTACCAATTAAGCATATCAGGTGATGTGCATCTCTGTAATGAGAAGGGGTGTGGTCTAATGACATCAACACCCTATATCAAGTGTGCATAATTATTAGGCAACTTCCATTCCTTTGGCAAAATGGTTCAGAAGAGAGATTTGACGGACTCTGAAAAGTAAAACATAGTGAGATGTCTTGCAGAGGGATGCAGCACTCTTAAAATTGTCAAGCTTTTGAGGCCTGATCCTCGAACAATCAAGCGTTTCATTCAGAATAGTCAACAGGGTCGCAAGAAGCGTGTTGAAAAAAAAAAGATATTTATGAGTCTTTTGTTTTTATTGAGAACATAGTAGTTGTTCTATAATAAAATTAATCCTCAAAAATACAACTTGTCTAATAATTCTGCACACCCTGTACATATAGGTTGTTGCCAGCAAATGTAGGTTCTTTCTGATTCAATCTCACTTCACTGAAGATCAAGTTTTTAACCTTTTTATAAGACATTTAAGGAAAATCAGCCAACAGTGGACTGTAGACTATATGTGGGAACCAGTGCTAAACAATCCTTATTCCTTGCAATGTGACGATGCACTATGAGGAACAGATGAAATGAGAAGCTAGTAAACTATCAGGACAAGCTGGTAGAGGCCGACCACTGCCTTAGACTGTATTAAAAAGATGGAGAAGGTCACTGTGACATCATCTGTTAATTTGAGAACCACTATTCTGAAGCCTTGAGTTATGCTTTGAGCTATAACCATCTTTGTAGTTTTCTAAGCCAGAGGTGAAGGGGGTGGACCTGTGCATCTTTGAGCACCAATATTTCCTTTAACCACCATCACACTCATCAGGTATGTGTAGAATGGCACCATTAAATATTTTGAGAAAAATATTGGACTTTTATGACAGAAGTTAAAACTTTCTGTTGTTTTAAAACCATCACTTAATGGATGGGACATATGTATTGGTTTCCCTTCACAGAGTACATAGTACATCCATTTTTATGTGAATTAGCATGTAAAAGATTTAGATTTTATCAATAAGCATGTAACAGATTGGATACAAATGGAGACTGCAAAGAACACAAGAGATTGTCTCAAAGCAGGGACAGAAGTGGAATCAAGACTCTGTAGTACACTGTAGTTTGCCATATGATTTACAGGCTACATCTCTCCATGTTTGCAGACCATTCTACTTCTGAACTAGCTAATTATCACGTTTATGTGTTGCTTGGCATATGTGTGGGTTGAAAATGAGACAAATTAGAGGAATTAGCATTTGCAGATTGGGAAGAAACTGGCTGAAGAGGTGGAGATGAGATTGGGCAGAGGGTCAACTGAGAGCAGCTGACTAGAACAGCTTGCAGGGAATGGAGAATGGTGAATGGAGCTGGACATTAGGAGCAAGGCTGGAGAGGGATGGGGGGGGGCTTCAGGGCTGAGTATTGCAGCAGGGGGGGCTCAGGTGAGAAGTAGAGGACGAGGCATGGATTCAAAGCACACAGATCTGTAGGAAAGCTGAAGAAAAAGAAGAGTTAAGGGAAAAATGACATGGAGCAGGAGATGGGGAGGAAGGGAAATAGTTGTTAGTGAGACTGTAGCTGGTGGGGCTCTGGACTGACTCCATTACACCTGTATCCACTCCTGCAATTACAGCACACACTCGCATAGAGGCCGTGTGTGAACTGTCCACTCATTCGCTCAACGGTCAGTGAACCAGCTAGTTTGTTGTGCAGTTAAAGCTTTCGAGTGTAAATTCCTGGAACATTCCTCTGTGTATCCTGCAGTGTTTCTGAACAGCTTTCGCAATCATACAGCTGGCTGTTTTAGCCTCCCGCTGCCACATGGGGGCAGTACTCAAAACATGGAACAGCTTGAAAGA
Organism: Melanotaenia boesemani; assembly: GCF_017639745.1. Taxonomy (NCBI): domain Eukaryota; kingdom Metazoa; phylum Chordata; class Actinopteri; order Atheriniformes; family Melanotaeniidae; genus Melanotaenia; species Melanotaenia boesemani. The sequence continues at coordinate 4,061,556 of NC_055698.1, forward strand.
TAGCCACACCTTGAACTAACTTTCAACCTGTCAGCATTAGATCAACATGTAGCATTAGCGCTGTGGATAGAACACTGCGCGGCTGTCTGTTTGCATGAAAACATTACCCAGAATTCTTCAGTATACGGCTGCTCAGAGCTACTAAATGTTTATGTATGTGAGAGTAAAAACTGACTTAAAGGTAGCGTCTCTTACCAAAATTTCTCAGTTCAAAATAACATGTAACTTTGACAGTGTAAACAAGGCTCGCACCATGAAACCAAGTTTCTTACTATGTTTTCATTTTAGCTCCAACAGCTAACAAGTTACTACATCCTGTTGTTTTTTTTTTTTTTGTTGTTTGTTTAACTCCACCCACTGCAAAATTTTGCAAAATGCTAGAGGCTGAGTGGGTTGAGAGGGGTGCTGGGGTGAGGGGGACAGTGTCTCAACTTAAACACACACATTTTCACTGGTTGTGGTTTTCTGGACCTTTCCCCTGGATCCTGCCTCACCCTTCGGTCAGTGTCTGGTCTCTGGTGGATCTGGCCTGATGCTCCTGATCTGCTGCCTGCATCGTACTGGTAAAGGTGGTGGGTTGGTTCTGTGTGGAGGTCCAGTTTCTACTGTCTGAGATCTTCTTTAAACTCTTACTCTAGTTTTCAATTACAGCATCTTGAAATTGAGCTCAGCAGTCCTGTTTTATGTCGATCTACTGTCCACCAAAATTAAACAAGGATTTCATCAAGACTTTTTGGACGTTGTGGCTGGAATTGCTCTCAGTACTGAGCGTTTTTTAAATTATCAGGGATTTTAATATTCGTGTTTGTTGTACCTAAACATTTGATCAGACTTTCTACAAGTTGTTGACTTTTAATCTCACACAGTCTGTTTCTGGCCCTACTCATGAAAAGAGACGTACTTTAGATCTGCTGCTTTCTCATGGCTGGAATGTTAATATCACCGAAATATGCGACACATATTTCTAATCATCTACCTGCGTTATTCACCATGTCACTGCCTCCTTCTCCATTTAAACTGTGTGTCTGATAAATCTTCAGTTTCACAGATTTCTGCTGCTGTTCATGGCTGTTAGTGACTGTTAGCTGACCTATTTAACTCTACATGCATGGGCATATTGGACTCTATTGCTCCATTCGCGACCAGGCGCTCTAAACCTGCATCCGAACCATGCTGGGTGATTCCATCCACGCCCTCAGATGTATGTGCCGGCGTGCAGAAATGATGGCATTGAAGGTCGACTTCAAGTCTCTTTGGGGTCATTGCAGGATTGCCTCTTCAACTATCAGACTACTGTGAAATCTTATAAAATGTGTTATATTTCGAACGTGGTGTCAAATAACAGCCACAATCCCCGGGTAGCATCTTCATTCCCACTATGCGAAAAATGTCTTTGTTTTTTCACTGGCAAGATTGCTGCCATTAGGTCTTGATCCCTTCTCTCTGGTTTGGATCCTGCTGTCCTACCAGGGGGCTCAGCTGTCTTTGAGGTGGTTTTTCACTTAAAACCTTCTTTTTGGCCCCTGACAGCTCTAACCCCACGCTAATTAAAATTACTTTTAGCTCCATCGGACCTGTTATTTTGTCCTTGATTAACTCCTGCCTGTCTTCAGGCTGTCCCAACCACTTCTAAGCTCTGCAGCCTCTTTTAAAGAAACCTAATTTGCTTCCTTCCATTCTTACCAACTACAGGCTGATTTCTAAACTTCCCTTTCTATCAAAAGTGTTAGAAAAAAAAGTGCACATGCAATAACAGGCTCACTAGGATTGTACTAAAGTTTTAGAACATTTTTAGTCTGGTTTTAAGTCCTTCCACAGCACTGAAACTGCACATTTAAGAGTTTTTAATGACCTCATTTTAACTACTGACTCTGGACATCCTGCTGTCCTGGTGCTTTCAGACTTAACTGCAGCATTGAACACAGTTGACCACCAAATCCTCCTGACGTGGTTAGAGGAATGTGTCGGTAGAGGCCCTGTCCTGCCCTGGTTCGGGTCTTTCTGTGTTCATCTTGAGGTGTATTCCTCAGCTGTAGCCCCTCTCAATTGTAGGGTCCCACTAGGGTTCATTTTGGGTCCACTAATCTTTTCTTTCTATATGCTGCCTTTGGGGTCTATATTGCCTTCCACTGCTTTGCAGATGATGTTCAGATTTATGTCCCCTTAAAACCGCAGGGAGATTCTCTGACTGATCTGCTTAGTTGTGCACGTCTACGTGAACGAGCGCAACATTTCACATGCACGAATGTTGCCTGTTGCTTGGCTGGAAGAGGGCAGCGATTTTCGCCTTATCATGCAGGTTCCATAGAAAATGATGGAGAAGGAGCGACGTCGCCCCCCGTGTGTCGAGCCTCTTAGGGTGCACTACCCCTTGTTTTTATATAACACAGCTTTGCTAGCCGGCGAACTTACTTAACTTACTTGTCAATAAGCTGGTTTCAATGTTAGCTTGTTAGCTTAAATTTATTCACAATCATTTTTAACACAGTTTAGCGTCCAAATAAAATTACACTTTTGATGATTTTATGATTAACATTTAGAGACAAAGAAGTTTTATTCTGTTTTCATGCTGTTGTGCTAGCTGAGATGACTGATGGATGATCTAACCCTTCAACTCTGTTCAGTTCTTCTTTACTAGGAGACAGAAGTGTACACTCCACTGAAACTGACCATCATGCAGCTATTGAGCTGACAGTGTGCTAACGCTAATGTCTACAGCTTGTTATTGTGATTTTTCTCAACAATTGAGAATGTTGCCATTTGTCAATGTAAATATTTAGTGCATAGTCATGAAGTGTCCTAAAAGCATCGGCAGCTGTCTACGCTTATCTCCAGAGAGTCCTCTTTATAGCTAACTCTACAATGTGGGAGAGTGGATGAGTGGACAATCCGAGCACAGCCTAACAGAAAGAGACCCACTGGAAGCACCAGAAAAAAGGGAAGGAAAGTCTAGAAAACATGAGGAGTCAGTGGAAGAGCTGAGACTGTGTCACAGAATTTGTCCCTGGGTTGCTTAGTTATTCCTGCGTCATTAACATTAACATCCTTCCATTAAATCTCTGCTCTGTGCATTTGCCCCAATAAGGCATCACTCTCAGTGTGATGCACTGCCTGAGTAATGGAAGGTTATTCTCCGTGTTCTCTCCAGCCTGACCAACGAAAGACATTCACTATGTGATATTTCTTCTCAGACGACCTGCTGAGGGCTGGGTGTTGGCAAGATGCCCACTGCCTCACCTTGAAAGGACATGGTGTCTTCAAATGCACATCGGGATCAGCTTTGATAAAGTACATGGCCATGGGGCCGTTTTTCTTTTAATCAGCTGTCACCAAATTTAAATGATGATGATGATGGGCTTATCATTGGTAAAATATGCAGTTATTCCATCCATGAGGACGTTCAGACACATTGCTGGACCTTCCTGACTGCATACAGGTTGCTGTGTGAATGTGTCCGGCCTGCAGGTCAGCTGCAGCTGCAGCTTGGTTTCCTGCTGGTTTAAGCTCTTCTCTCTACCTTGATGCATGGATCTCTTCGTTCCAAAGGCCAGATGCCAAGTGGTACAAACTAATGAACAAACTTATGTGCTTGCACTGCGGACTGGCCCGGAAGCTGCTCCTTGTAAAAAATTGGCATCTGTTTGGGAATGCGAATGTTAAAAGAAGCTGGGTTGTCAAGGGGGGTCTCAGCGGTCCAGTCCGAGTGATGGATGGAGAGCTTTAAAATATCATCTGAACAGCAGCTTAAGTGTCATAATGGATATTACCGCATCGTAAACTTTCACTCCTCACTTAATACTCTGGAGACGGACACATAAGCTTTTTGGCATGCTGGCACCTGCACCCGAGTGGACATCCCCGACATGCCATACAGAGGCAGAAAGACTGTAGTTAACCTTTAAAGAGTCCCACTTGCTCTCTAACTCAGCCCAGATGGCCATGTGGGCTGTGGGCACTGGCCTCTACATCCATCACTATTAATATGCAGCACAAATTCCCCACCCTTGTAATTCTTTCCCCTTGCTCTACAATCTTAAAACTCCTCCCCAGTGACTCAATAGGCCCGCATATCTGATCTGTGCTTCTGTATGACCACAGCTAAGCACCTAATTATCAGCTTCTACTGCCCCGTTACGGAGGTCAGCATCCGCCGTCGGGGAGGGAGGCAAAGCGTGCAGGGGAGGGGGTTGACATTGTCCTCTACTGTTGTGCTTTCCAAGGGCCCTTGTGACGGTGTCAAGGTCGGCCCACTGAACATAAGAGTGCAAGCCGAGCTGGCCCCTGGTTGTGATAATTACAAGCCCCACCACAGAGCCCAGACCTTCTCGCTCATAGTTCTTTACACAAAAAGCTGCCTGCTGCGGATCTGCCAGGCTGAAGCTCCAAAACAGGAGACAAATTTCGCCTGATTTACCCCGCCTCTAATAACATGGGAATACATGTGCAACTGTTACCCCGAGCAACAGCACATATTTGTAGCTGTGCTGCTTTTTATGAAGATACCAAAGGAATCAGAAAGCCTTGTGTTTTTATTTTTCTTCCGTACGTGACAGGAATAATAATTTTCCCTTTCTGTGCACCGTGTAAAATTCATTCTGGCTGCATGTGTCGGCTCATTCAGCTGAAGCTTTTTTTCATTCTTCTTCTAACCAAAACAATATTTTCCCTTAAACTTTGCATGAAGTGGAGGAAAAAAATTATAAGACTGTGGTAATAATACTTGTTTTATTCAGCTTGGAATCAGCTTGCTTGGGTTACACGTGTCACAGGTTTATTGGTGTATCGCTCCATCATCATCAGTCCTGGATGAGAGTCGCTTAAAGAAGAAGAAATGTGGAAGTCTCGACTGTAATGAGGGAGCAGTAGCTGTACGTCTGACAGGCTAGAAAAAAGCATGTCAGTTGCTATAATCCATAATTTTAGTTTCAGAAATTAGAACAAATTTGTCAGTTAATTAGTATTTGGTGAATTATTTCTTTGTTATAACACCACTGGAAATTGTGTGTATTCCCGTTTTTAATGGAGCTACATCGGTAAGGAAAACATAGTGGGATAAGCAGCAGAGTTGAATATGTGGGTTGAGCCCATGAGAAAGTGGCCACATCTTCTCTACCAATGCCAAACAGCTGATCCTCAGTAAATATCAGTTATCAGCTGTTTCATTTTAAACTCTACTGATTGTAAAGGAGGAACCTGGCTTTCCCTGTAAACACAAGCCCAGCTACAGTGGTGTTTAGTTATTCTTAAAATAATTTATTCTTTCTTGATTATTTATTCATTCATTTTAATTACTGCTTATTTATTTAGCTTTTTCTGCTTTTTTCTTTTTTCTATTTTACCCATGTGCATGGTGGATTTGAACTTTTTAATATATATTTTCAAACATTCATATTTTAGTTGTTAATGTTTTAAGGTTTTAATTTTTTTTTTTTTTTCATGGGGGGGTCCCTCGGGAGCCAGATCTGCTCTGACTATAGGGTCGTTGCCATGGTGATCAATCCTGTCTGGATGGCTAGGAGCCCTGCCTTGCAGCCTTATGGTTGCGGTCTGAGCCCCTGACTGCTCTGGTCTGGGTGGTTTCTATGGCAATGACCTCTGTGGTAATGCGTAGGCTGGCTCTTGATGTGGATGGATCTCTAACATACGGCTTCCTCACCTGGTTCACCGGTGCCGCGATATAAACCTGTTGGTGATGTGTTTATAGACGTACTGTGTAAGAGAGTCTGTAAGAGTGGGGGAGGGAGGTGGGCTCGATGTGTGTGTGACAAAGAAAGAGGAGGTATTATTGTGTGTTTCCTAAATTCGTCTGTAATAAACTTGTTGTGTTTCTACCTTTGAGAAATTCTTCGCTGAAGCACTTTGTGATACTTGTATAAAAAGTTCTTTTTAAATAAAATCTGATTTGGTTTGAAATATCAGAAGCATCTGATTTTAGACACCTGCTCCTGTCTTTATGGGACTAACTCTGCCGTCCCTGTGGGGTCCAGTCTTAGAAAACTTGACCCTTCGGTGTGACTGACAGGCAGCAGAGGCTGAGGTGGTGAAGCGGATCGTGTCCTTGGGCAGGACCCACCAAATTGCATCTTAACTCATCCCTATGACCCGTTGGCCGATTTCTGCCTGTACTGCTCCTAACACTGCAGTTGCCATCGTCCATAATTGTTACTTGAGACCATATCGGCCTCTCTTCTGCTGCAGGCGTCACTCCATCGGCTCTCATGGCAGCTTGATTGAATGACACTTGTTACTCCTCATCTCAACCGCTTCTCATGATTACGCACAGTCTGAGTATGGAAACAAAGAGTGAATATGGTGGACGCTTGCATTGTGTGGCTCCTACTTAATGAAGAAAAAGGGAAATATTTTCTTTCTGTTACTCTCTTTGTGGCTTATTCCTGCAGCATTACTTCCACATGCTTAAGTTAAGCAGCTAACGGTCTACCGAAAGACTGAGGAGCAACAGTGTCTGCATTTTGGACATTTGGGTAATATTTTATCATAATAATGGACAGCACTCTCACTGCTAAGCTTCTTAATACAAGCCAAATTTAAAGGCTGCTGCGGGAAGAGCTGCGTATAATGTCATGTAAAGCCTCTTGTTACTGAATACCTCCTCATGTTTCCAGGTTTTAAAATTTCTTTCATGTGCTGTTGAATGGCAAAAAGATGCTTGACGCATCCTCAGCCGAGCACTTTGTGGGTGTGTGTGTGGTGGTTTGGGGGGTGTGAAGAGGCAGAAAGTGTGAGCGGAAGACAAAACTGCTTAGAAAAGGGAGTAAATGATGCCACCGGAAGGAAAGGATCAAGTGTTCCACAGGGCATCCGAATCAAAGCCCTCTCTTCTCTCCTCGGTGGAGTGAAAGGGGGGTGAGCTGTAATTAAGTCGAAGCAAAAGACAGTGAGACTCTCTGAGGAGGGCTGATCTCTTAAAAGGGGGATCTTATCGCTTTTGTTACGGCGCCTTGTTCTGCCGGTTTAGCATATTGTTTGTGTGGGTAAAAATACAGGTCGCTTTTTGGGGGTGTTATTGTGGCAGCAGCTGCTTGTGTCTAAGTTTTCCACAGTTTGCTTTCAGGGCAGCAGTGCTTCTGCATGTATCAGTACGTTGAACTTAGCAGCAGTACCAGGTGCTTGTTGCCTGCAGAAAAAACTGGATTCCTTAGTCTAGATTTAACGAGGTGCTGAAAACGTCTGAGGGATGTCTAACACAGGTCGCCCTGTACAGTGACTCCATGACACCCCTGAATTATGTGGTTTTCTTCTGAGTTTTAGAAGCACATTAATGTTTGACAAAATACAGATGATACTTTTTATAAAATCCCTGCAATAATGCAATGCATTATTATTATATTACTATATAAGTGTGCCTACTGTGGTTAATGAAATATCTTTTAATAGCTTTATTTGCATAGCATTAATTAATAAAAAAAGTCATCTCGAAGCTCTTTTAAAGATACAGTCCAATCCACTCTAACCTAATTATAATCCAGTTGAAAGAACTTATTAAATCCACATCAGTCCAATTTATATTAACTCTTCATATAAACCAATGCATATGAAATAATTACCTAGCTAAGGAAACGAGTGCAATGCATTGCTCTGCCATTCAATCCTCCATGAATGTAGGAAAACTTCGCAGAAGCAGACTCTGGAAGGGCGGCCATCGGCCTTGACCCGGTGGGGGTGGTCTGAACAGGAAAGACGCGTCTTTCAGCATAACACTAAACCAGGGAAACTTCCTGAGAAAAATCAAGGTGCATCGTGCATTTACCTGTAAAAGGAAATGGTGGGGATGGGTGCAGGAAGTATCTAATAAATGTTAGTGTTCAGAGTGGCTGTGGGCGGCTGTGAGGAGGTGGAGCTCTGGTCTGCCAGTCTGAAGATTGCTAGAGCATTTACCAGCTTCCCCAGCCCACATGTCACACTGTGGAAATGTGCTTGAGTGGGATACAGAACCACACTTTGCCCCTCAGGCATTATTCTTAATGTGTATGTGAATGCTATGGGCGTGTGCCGATGTATGGAATGAAAAGTTTTATATGAATGTCTTCCACTGAAAGTAGGCAGCAGGACTAAAAGTGTGCTATGCAGTGATGTTGCTCGGTACGTGTCCTGCGTTCCTGGTGCATTAAAATCTGAAAGGATGCAGTAAAATCACTAGTGATGCATCCTGGTGATTCACCTCATTCTTCCACAGTAACTAGCACCAGAAACTTCAGCATATCCCACAGCTACATTGTCAGCAGAATTAAATCGTTTCACATGAACGTCGGAATTTCTTAACAGAACCTGCTTTGCCGCCTCCAGCAGCATTAGCTACTCTGCTGTCAGACATCTGCTCGCCACCTGAATGCAGCACGTAGACCGCTACTGCGTTTCTTTCATAGACATGTCCATACTTTCTTTAGTTCCAAAAGGGGTGCGCTTGAAAACTGACTACGTGCATTAAAACGGACCAGGTGCACAGTAAACACCGGGCACATGCATGTGATACAAGCAAGTTTACTAGTACCCGTGATTGAAAACACATCGCGAGGAGGCATTTCTGCACTGCAAGGGAGTAGTTGTGATTGAAAAGGTGCTATATAAAAAGAAAAGCCTATCACTTACTGGCCCCAGTCTGCTTCTTGGACCCTTGGATCTCCTCTACACTCCTTGTCAGACATTGGAGTCGCTCAGTTCTGTTTACATTGCAATGACCTTCTAGTTGAAACTGTTCATAAACTGATTCCAGCCTCAGCTGAAGCTTTCACAACACTACCATGAAGGGTCCACCTAAGTGCATGATTAATTCTAAGGCCGCTCTTCCTGCAGATCTACAGTATAAACTGGACATAAAATCTGAATATTTATTTGGAGCTTGTTGTTTCAGCACTAAAATGCTTCTAGTTCCTACTCAGCACATGTTTAATCTAAGCACTAAATGTCATGAAATGTGTTTTTCTCCTTGTTAGAGTTGAGAATGCCAAAGTGTTTACCTGTAATAGTCATTTTTAGTCAGTCATTACAATACATTTAAAACAGGCCGAACAAAATGGTTGCAAAGCCACATAATTTTCAAACATTGTACTGGGTTGTGTGCTTTTTGCACCTACCTTAGATGACTTGTGGGAGCGGGTTCTTTGTATGAACAGGAGGGAGGTGTGGGGAGTGCATTGTCTAGCCATGTGCCTGTTGGGATTGCGATGGCGGGGAGAGTGTGCCGTCAGGGGCCTGTCTCAGTAATGGAGGTCAGGGCCTCTGCAGCTGCCTGTAGGAACCCTCAGGAGTTGGGACGCGATGCATCGGCAGCGTTGAAGCCTGAGGGTCTCTAAGGACACACAAGGGGAGCAGAGGATTGACATCTGAATCCCGACATTCCTTCACTTGGTATTCAGAGCATGACACCTGCTTTGCTCTGTATACAGAAAGTAGAGACGAATGAGAAATCCTGTTGTGGCTGTTGACTCACTCAGAGTACTTTTCCTGAGCATATATTAGATTCTGCACCCATGGACTGGGATCATTCTGCTCAGAGGTGTTTATTTTGTACCACTTTATTGTAAGGAAATCGGCATCAAAGCAGTGGGGGGGGGGGTCGGTTGTCATGACATCATGTGACCATGCATCTTGTATAAGTCCATGCATTCCATCACCATACGTTCATCCAGTAAGTGGATGCAGGCTATTTCTGGAGCCTCTGTTTTGAGGAAGTCAGAATGAGACATTTGATTTCTCTTTTAAAAATTAAGAGAGTTTTAAAGACTGGAAGTACTAATTGATGGTAACAGATTTGGACATAAAGACAACAATAACTCCAACATGAATACATGATCACCACAGAGGAAGATGCCGCTTGCAAATAATGCATTTAGGTCACTCCTGAAATGAACGTTCCTCTGTTGGAGGGGACAGACAAGGCCTGACATAGCCACTTAAAGCAGCTTTTCACATGAAGGGGAAAATGCGTCTCCTCCAGCACTTCAGATGAAATTTTCATATGTAACATGAAAATGCATCCGACCACGAGCAGGCCTCCTGCTTTAATGCAGGTGCTGTAAAAACCCGCTGTCTTCTTAATTAGGGTGATTTGAGCATCATCGGACAAGGTCTGTTTTTATTCATCAACCTCTATTCGTGCGCTCCTCTCATCATGACATCTCTAACAATAGCATTAACGGGCTAAGCAGTTCTGATGGGTTTTAGGGTGCAGCTTCACATCGCATGAGATGGAGCTCTGTAATTGATGTCTCTGTGGAGTATGAGAGGCAATGGAAAGATTAAATGAGAAATGGAAGTGGAGAGCCTGGTCTAATGAAAAGTATCTGCTTTGTCCTCTGCAGCTATTTCTGTAGCACCTAAATAAATTGTTGGCAGAGATTCTATACACAGTCTGCAACAAACAAAGGGTGAAGTTTATGTCTTAGCCGAAGCCTCTTCTCTCTCCATCAGTGTTCATCAGATTTTCCATTTAACAACAGCCAGTTCAGCTGTGCTGTAACGTTTGGCCTAGACAGATACCTCAGAAACAAACTCCGTGGAAACACCGATTCTTCTTGTTCAGAACAGGCATTCAGTCAAATATAAAGCACATTTAGTAATTATAGACCTTTATCAGCCCTACATAAGAGTTCTTTTCCAGTTCATTTGTGAAGCTAGCTGCTTTATCAACAACTCTTCTCACCACTAAGTTATCAAGTAAAGCTCAAAGACTCGGTTTTTAAGGTCTTGAGGCATGCTTGTGTGGCTTGGAAAAGGCTCTTTTTTCTCATCTGGGGCTGTATAAATGAAAACAGAAGAATAGGTGAGCCCATTTAACAGTATCTGTTGTTTGAGAACATCTGCAGTGGACAATGGATAACGAAAAGAGAGGAACAAGTTTGGCATTTGTGCTGCAGCTATTTTCTCTCATGTTTATTTTATGATTCATACCAAACTCCTACAGACATTTGACTGAAAGTACAAATAAATCCAAAAATATACTCATGTCCACATAAAGTTTCTGTTATGCTATCCTCTCCCTGCTTAATCAATACTTTGCTGTTGGTCTAAAAACTGCTGATCTTCCCCAAAATGATACTGTAATACATTAAATTTTAATGATATTTTGACCATCATACCTATATTTGTGAAAAGAAAACCATGACAGCCTACGTGGTAGGAGAAGCACTAAAATATAATGAAGTTCATTTAGATTCAATTATTTGCTGCAAGAAGGATACTTTATATTTAAAACAACAATTACTTATCTCAAGATCAATCACTTAAAATACAGAACTTAAATACAAAATAACCTCTTCCATGAAAATGAAAAGCATCTACAATCTGTGGAGAAACAAATCAAATCTCAGCTAAAACACCATCAAAAACAAAATGGCCGCTCGTTTTTTATGATTTATTGTATTGTGAGCGTTATCATCGTAATTTTATTTATTATTATCACTGAACAAGAGGGAAATAATAATAATAATAATAACTAAAAATAAATAAATAGATTAAAATCAGAAGCAAGTGGTAAAATAAATTAGGCTCAGAAATAAAAACTAGCAGGACCTCACATGGTTTATTGTATTATGTGACCTGAATGTAAAACAGTCACAAGCAAACCACTGTGGAGATTTACAACCAAACAATAGCTGGAAGCCGTCTTTAAAGTTAAATAATTACATTTTAAAAGGTAGAACTTTGTGTAATAAGATATCAAGGAGTGGTAAAGGTACATTATTGCTGAGTCATGCTCTTGCAGTCTCATTCACCATCACTGTCCTTGTTCAGCCTTTTTCACCCAGAGCCCAACGTGGAGCTTTCTCCCTGGAAGATCACTTATCAAGTCCTGAAGTCCAGCTTTCTATTCTGTCAGTTGTTCTATTATATAGTATCTCCAATAATGTAATGTCATGTGTAATAGCATCACAATCATTATTTCTGGTGGCCTCCCACTATTTAGTTTTATTTAAAGGTGCTTTCAGTGATTTCACCAACAATGTCAAGGGAAACTGATTTGACTACCAATCCTCCACGTCATCGTCTCCCTCATGTAGCAACACGTGAAGTCTAATTTATCTCCAGATCTGTAGACTCACAGGTGGGAGGGGGGTCTGGCAGGCATGTGGAGACAGTTGTCTTAAAAGTAAGGCTTCATGATATTGGGATAAATGCAATAACAATGTTAAAAGTTGCCATGACGATGTGATTTGCGATTTGATGAACCTTCGTTTTTTTTTTCTCATACAGAGTTTCACTTGCAAAACTGTCATGCACGGATATCTGTTGAACTTTCTAGCTTTTGCTTGATTTAATTTACAGTAAGTAGCATTGTTTTAGCTAACACTAAATTTTAGGAACTCCTCGTTTAGCTCTTTGTGGTTGTACTGTAGGTCGCAGTGGAGATTTCTGCTGTTTGCCCTGGTGATTGGCTCAGGTATTAAGCAGTCTTGCTTGTAGTGTGCCATCGCTCTAGTAACTGAATTAGTTGATGTGCTATTCTTTTTTTTACATTATCCATGTGGTATTTTGAGCCTAAAGCAGTAACACTCTTCAAAGTCTGTGAATGTGTAGTTTTGGATTCGGTTTTTCACACAGAGCTGTGGGGTAATGTACGATGGAAGACATTCTCACTAAGCTGCCGTTGCCTGCTATGACTCCTTCACACACCGGAGGTGGCTGAGAGCAGGATTGGGGTGTATAGTGATGCATTTTGCCAGGCCAGCACTTCCATACACACACACACGCATGTGGATTCAGTTTTGTGATTGCCTCTGCATAAACATGCTTCAGCTGAAACCCCAGACTCTTCCGCTCTGTGGCGAAGCGCAACCGCGGTGCGTCCACCAGGCTGTGGGGACAGAACAGAGGCTGACTCTTTCCTATAGACCAGTAAATAATCTTTTACCTTCTTAAGTATCCTGAAAGATCTCTGAGTGTTATTGTATCTGAAGTTACTGGGTTTTGTTGGCTTGGCTTACTGGGAACTTTGCTGTTGCAGTTAGCAACTGGAACCATTGTGCACCAGTAATGAAACAATTTCACACAACAGCGTATGCCCTGCAGTGCCAATCTCTCCGTCTGCTCCCAACCCAGGCGGGGAAAGTACAGCATGCAGTTAGAGGGAAATTAGATTTTCTTTTTCCATTTCCCACTTTGTGTGTTTGTCGGGGTTTCTTCCCAGTCTGGTGAGAGTGCAGCAGGTTGGAGCAACAAGGCTGGTTGGAGGGGGAGGAGGTTGAGGCAGGAATTATATCTAAAACATGTCGGCAGCTTCAAGAAGACATACTTCCTCTTCATTTGACCGCGGCAGGTTTGTCTCAGTTTGGAAGCCACATTATCATTACTCTGCATTTGCTGTCTTGTAAAAGTCTCAGCAGTTCAGCCCATGGAAAACATGCTGAGCTATCGTCTGTCAAATCCTCACATCAAGACCATTGATGATAAAGTAGACAGCTGTTGTTCCACCAAGCAGATTTAGATTAATCTCTCCACAAAAACAGTCTGTTTGCTTTTACTGGTTTTAAGGTTATCATCACATTAAAAGGGCTGCAAATCATCTTTTTAGTTTGGCTCTGAATTTCTTTAACTTACTGGCAACCCGTGCAGTGTTTACCCTTTCAGTCTATACTGGCAGCTGGGATTGGCTCAGCATGGGAATAAACTGGTGTAGACGATGGCTGGCTGGCTGGCTGGCTGGATGGCTGGCTGGCTGGCTGGCTGGCTGGCTGGATGGATGGATGGATGGCTGGCTGGCTGGATGGATGGATGGATGGATGGATGGATGGATGGATGGATGGATGGATGGATGGATAGATGGCTGGCTGGATGGATGGATGGATGGATATACTGTAGCTCATTTTTTAAACTGGATCTTCTATTTTTAATTTTATTTATGTTTTTGTTGTTTTACTGAAACATTGTGTCATTGTCACATTTTCAACCCTAAATGTACTTGAAACTGATAAATATCAAGTTGATGTAAAATTATTTTTTTCTGTCATGCATTTGCAAAAGTGAGAAATTTAGAAATTCCAAGTGAATAAGTTTCTTATTAGAAGCTGCAAAAACCAATCAAATTAGCTAAAAAGAAAATGACTTTTATTCAAACTCTCATAGCTGAAAGCAGTGGGTGGACTGATTCCATCCACCACCCCTCCTACCTCCTAAAAAAATGACTAATTCAAGTCATGATTCAACAAGGTGTTGGATTTTTCCAAAAAACAAAATGCACCAACAAAGATGGGAAAGAAGGAATGGAAGTAAACTATTTGTAATAAATAAAATGAATAATTCATAATGAAGGAAATGCCCCCAGTGTGTTTGGACCTAAAGGCCTAAAACAAAAAGACTTCTTGTGTGTAAGCGAATGCAACATTTTCTTTAGTCCTCTGTAATTAGAGTCTACAGAGTGTTAGAGGTATCCAGAGGTATCTCCGTGTGGTGTGTGCATAATTAATAGCATGTATGACTGCTGTCAGTGCAGTCTCAGGCTGTCGGGGGTAAAATTCACTAAAGGAATTAAAAGGTGATGTGTGTGTTGTAGTTTTATATTGACGAAGTCTTCAGCCACAGAGAGGACGGCTCCGCTTCAATAACCTATCCTGATCTGCAACTCGCCGTCCTCTTTGGTGCGTCTCTCAAAGTGCAGTGGCTGTTTCTAATGGTCCATGAAGAAGTGATGTCGGGGAGATTCCTCTGCCGGCTCAGTACTGATGAGGCGTTGGGCTGCACCTCTCGTCCCTCCCTCGGTCCCCCTCCGTAGGTAAACCTGTCAGGTCTGATGCATTACCAGCTCACACTGGAATGCAAATCACGCAGCAATGGAGCTTTATCTCAAACCAAACAAGAAAAGCGGCAGAACATCCCGGATCCTTGGTCCCAACAGAGCCGCTGTATCTGAGAGCTCAGAGATTAAAGGAGTGCCGGCAGAGCGCTGCTCCTCGTTACACAATATTAGCTGGTTTGCCGGAGGAATTTAATGCAATGAGACGAGCTTAACGGAGGTGGCGGCTTTATCAGTACAGGAGGATATTTTTGCTCAGGTTCAACTGGTCAAATATAAGTATCATTTTAAATAATGGAGAATTTTGAGTAGAATATCAGCTCAGATAAAAGAGAGCTGGCTTTAAACTGCAGCTGCTTGGAAGGAAAAGGTTTGAAATTAAACGTGAAAAAGCAGCAATCAGATCAGATGGATGGTGAGGACACATGGAGAGCAGTTACCAGAGATAAGCTCTGAAAAGACCAACCCCGTGGCTGGAAAGTTCTCCATCTGCTCTGCATCATGTATTTATTTTTGAAAGAATCATTTTAAATACGGGTCTTTGTTATGTATAGATGAACAGATCAGACCCATTCACATCCCGGCCTCATCTCGCCGTTTCACACCGTATGACTGCAGAGAGGGAGGAGAAGTCTTGCTCTCAGGATCCTCTGGCTCTTCATGCTCTGAACTATGTGTGATTTGTTCTCATTATCCCTGCCCCTCTTTGGCTTTGCTCTCTCTCTTTGCTCCCCATGTTTGAGGACTCTTCACTCAGCCCACGTCTCCAGTCTCACCCCTCTTATTTCTCCCTCTCCAGGATAAATGCTGTGTAAGAGGCTTGTGTTCTCCGCCCGCTCCATCATAACGTGTTGATGTGCTTGGTGTGTGGGTTATTAATCAGGGTCGTGATGTTCACTGTAGAAGCTAAAGAAGCTGGACATGGGACCGTTGCAGGCGGTCAGGCTGGTCTAAACCTCCTCCCATTAATCTCCCTCCAGGGCCTCTTCAGGCTGTCCCACAGCCACTCTATACTCTTCCCATTACTCTCTGACTTTGACCCCCCCACACACTGCAGATTCAGCTCACTCCTTATATGAACACTTTGAAGGATGAAATCTTCAAACACGAGCAAATCATAATAATATAATGTGGTCGTGGCTTTGTGGTTACCATAGAAACTGCTCCAAGTTAAGCTAAATTAAATGTTTTGTGAAACTTGTGGAAACTAAACTTTAAAGTTCAAGTAAAGCAGAAATAATTCTGCATCTTGACTTGGTTACATTACAGAAAAAGTGTTATATAATAAACCACCCAGGCACACGTGGATGATTAAAACAGTGGCTCCTCAGCATTTTCACTGCTAGTACTTTGGTCCATGTCCTTTTTAAAGCCAAAATATTTCCAGACAGCAAATATGTCATCATGTTCAACGTCTGCTGCTGCTTCACGTTCTGAACTTTCTCTGTCCATTTTCACTGCTCAACATCTCCAGTAAGAGCTGCTCTGTTTTGACACGATGCGGCGGAAAAAAGGATGGAGAGGCAGGAGGCAGACGGGATGCAGGAGCAAATGATTTCATCCAAAATCCAGAATTACAGGAACCACACAACAGGGAAGAACCACAGGAAGCAGGACGGATGATGTGACAAAGGAAAACTGAAACCAAGGAGTATAAATACACAGAGGAACTAACAGGGAACAGGTGAAGTGCTTTTCCAATTAAACCAGGTGAGCAATTGAACAGGAAGCAAAACACAATACACAAAGGGAATGAACTACAAAGTAAAACAGGAAACCAGACAAGACAATGAACCCATAAGGAGGAAAACCAAACTAAAGACACACAGACCATGACACCTGTGTTTGGTACCGGACGTCCCATGACTGCAACGTGACAAATAAATATGTGTTGTACTCCCTTCCAGGCACCTCCACGTTATACACCAGCTCAGATTCTTGAGATGTGAATGATGTATACCCGGGGTGCCCAAGTCCGGTCCTCGAGATCTACCATCCTGCAGCTTTTAGATGCAACCCTTCTCCAACACACCTGAATCAAATGACTGGCTCGTTACCAGGCCTCTGCAGAGCTGAATGACATTTGATTCAAGCGTGTTGGGGAAGGGTCGCATCTAAAAGTTGCAGGATGGTAGATCTCGAGGACCGGACTTGGGCACCACTGATGTATACCATTCCAGGCTACAGTCATAACAGATTCAGTAAACACTTATTACTAAGCAGTAGTAAATAGAGCCTGAGCGATATGGATGGTTTGAGGCCGATTACAATAATTGGCAGAAAAAAAAATTCTTATAATTGATAATCAGCAGATTCATTTAAAAAATATATATGGATAAAATAACTTCTATTTTTCTTTCTATGGAGCATGCATTAATATAACTATCAGTTGTACTGAAGAATTTATCTTTAGATTTACACCATATTCTGTATTCTGTATGTATGATAGATAGATAGATAGATAGATAGATAGATAGATAGATAGATAGATAGATAGATAGATAGATAGATAGATAGGCAGTCTGTCGCTCACATTCACCATTATAAGACAGACTCAATAAAATCAAGTAAAAACATATAAACTTGTAAAAGTAACAATAAATAATTAAATGCATCACTAAAATCAACTGAAACAGTTAAAGCAGTAAAGACGGTTTGGACATATCTGGACATCATCCTGCTCCTCCCTGCATTATATAGCCTGATGGATGAGGGACAAAAGAGTCTTTCAGTCTCTATATGGACCCCCCCAGAGAGAGGAGTCTGGATGGAGCGCCTCCCGGAGAAGACCGGGTTCACGGGGTGGCTCTTGATTGGACAGAATCACACTGATCTTAGAGAGCAGACTCCAGATACAGTCCAACCACAGAGCCGCTTTCCATAAGAGCCGGTTCAGCCTCTGAATGTCCTTTTTCTCAGTGCTGCCTCCCCAGCACACACCAGCGTAGCAAAGGGCTCTGGACACCATGGACTGATAGGACATGTACAGTAACTCAGAGCAGACTCTGAATGAGGCCAGCCTTCTAAGAAAGTACATTCTGCTCTGCCCCTTCCTGCACACTGCCTCCATCTCTGCTGACCAGCTCTGTTTGTCATCCAGCTGCAGGCCCTGGTACTTACAGGTGGAGACCACCTCCATCTCCAATCCATCCATGTTGATGGGCTGCAGAGAGGGAGGTGCCCGGCAGAAATCAAGCACCACTTCCTTTGTTTTAGAGGATTTTCAGCTGGAGCTTGCTCCGCTGGCACCACCCAACAGTCTTCCACCAGGCCCGGTACTCCCCCTCTCCCCCTGGAGCACCTAGGCACCGTGCCATGAGGTGCTCCAGGAGAGCCATACAGCCCACGTTACTGCTGCTACAGGTGGTTTTCAGATCATTCCAGACTTCCCGCATGTTGTTGTCTCGCAGCTTCATATCCAGCTTCTTGCTGTATTCCTCCTCCTTTAGGCAGCTTTTCACCTCCTCCTGCACCTCCCTCATCCTCCCACAGTCTTTGCTCCCAAACACCCTCTTCTTCTTATTCAGGACATTCTTTACCTCACAAGTAATCCACGGTTTGTTGCTGACAAAGCACATCACTATTTTAACAGGCACCACCTGGTCCAGACAAAAGTTAAGATAGTCAGTTCAGCACCCCACTGCACCATCACGGTCCTCACAGTGCGAATCCACCAATACACTCCAGTCCGTGGTGGCAGAACAGTTTCTGAGTGCTTCCACTGCTTCAGGGGAACACCTCCTGACCTGCATTGTTGTCGCAGTTTGCCTCTTCACAAGAGAAGTGTATTTGGACTGCAGGTGGAGAAGGTTATGATCTGATTGGCCAAGAGAAGTGAGGGCGGAGACTGAGTGTGGGTTGTTAATATTTGCATACAACAGGTCTATTCTATTTTTCCTTGTGGGACAGCCAACATATTGGTTGAAAGAAGCAAGAGTAGTGACCAATGGGATGTGGTTATAATCACCAGAAATAAGGAAAATGCATCTGGATGCTGGGACTGAAGCGGTGCAGTGATGTTATAGATGAACTCGTGTGCGTGCGATGACATGTGAGAACTCACGTGGTACTTAGTACGCCCTAATGCTAACAGCTAGCAGCTCCAAATCATAGCTACATATCACAGTTTTAACAGCTGGATGGTAAAGATGGCACCATCGCTTGTTAGCATACAGGATAAGGCCCCACCTTTGCTTTCCCGCTGGAATTAGGATCCCGATCTGCTCGCATGGTGGAAAAGCAGGGCAGGTCCAGTCCGTTGGGCTCTAGTCATAAATGAAGTTTATCTGGTACTCCCCATAGCAGATGATGATGCAACTCCTGTTACACCAGGAAGGGTCCAGTCGAAGAAGTCCAACACATCTTTATCCATAAAAGCACATTTTAGACAAAAAATTAGGGATTTTAAGGGGTTAAACTATTTTAACCAGTGTTGTGGGATAAGACAAATTCATAATATTGGATGGCACTATGCTAATCCGCTCTGTAGCCTTCCATCTGTGATCTTACATCATGGTTTGGACTCATGTTAGTCAGAGAGGGAATGTGTTGATCTGTTTATGAAAACAACTGTGGCAGCAGTGTGTCCGTTAATCCCAGATTTCTGTGGTGGAAGCTAGTATGACCACAAACTCTCACTGTGGATTTGAACAAAATGACAGTCTTTGAGAGGTCTTGCAACCCCCAAACCTCCGGGATGTGGTGTTAGCGCTGTACAGAAGTCATTCACAGTGTGGAACTCCAGTAAGTGCAAAATTAGATCCTCTGTGCAGGTATGTTGGCCCTTCTCCTGCTTAACTTTAATCCAGTTAGTCATCATTTCTATGTTTTAATAATTCAGATGTGAGACCAAATTCAAAAAAAGAAGCTTGTAGAAAAGGTAAAATTTCCTGTTACAGGTAGAGCGGTTGGCTAGCTTGTTTTTGGATACATGGATATGTGGCATGGTTAGCTAGTCAGAAGTCATTGTATTATAACAGGGATCACCCACTCCAGACCTTGTGGGTCAGTGTCCTTCAGGTTTTAGATGTTTCCCTCCTGATTGAAATCAGACGGTTCTCAAACGGCTTGTTAAATTCTGCACCAGCCTCTTGATAACCAATTTATTTGAGTCAGATGCGTTGCAACAGAGGAACATCTAAAACCTGAAGGACAGTAACCCAGGATGTCCGGCGATGGCGATCCCTGCATCATAGTAAGCTTACTTATAACAATACGGTGTGGAAGGGTGGTTGTAGTTGTGTTTCCTTGCCTTTTAATAAGCACTGCTCTGATTAAAATTTGAACAGCCCAGTTCCACATTTCCCCACCACACAGGTCTTCATCTTTTAAACGTTTTGAAGCAAAGGTCAAACTTTAGTAACATGTTTCCATGCAGATCTCAAAATGTTGACTTTTGCCTTTAATGTTAATGTTTGCCTATAAATGTTAAAACAACTGAGAATACTTTAAATTTTAGACTAAACATTATTAGATGATGCTGCAAAACCCAGGAAAAGACCAACTATCGACACAGAACACATCATGTTGAAATATATCACAGAATTATGTAAAAGCCGGATGCGTTTCGTTCCTCTGGGCCATAACTCAACAGACAGCCTTTAATAAACCTCTGTACTACTGCTCTGTGTGTGCTGAAAATTATCTACGACAAATGCACCATAATGACTAAATTTGGGGTTTTCCCTCAAATTCAGGCTAGAAACGTTGACTCAGTATTTAGACCATCACTGAAAGCTGTAATAATGAGATTCTTTGCTGCCTCTTGCAGGATTTACTGGCTCTTTTTTTTTTGTAAACTCTCTCCCCCATACTACATCACACTTGGAGGAGTGCTCTGTTCAGCAGACATGAGATTAATGGGAATAAAAGTACATCGTAGCTCAGTGAGGCTGGATCTGAGGAAACACTGCAGCTGATTTAGAGCAGGAGTGATTTGAAAATGAAGCTTCTGCTTCAGAGGAGCTTTAACCTGATGATTTATTGTACAGCTATAACATGAGAAAGTTAAAGTTTGACGGCCATAGTGCAACTTTTTACTAAATGTTTTATCTCTTCCACATAAGAAGGAGGTAAGAATGTGTTGAGGTTGAGAAAGGAAAACAAGTTGAAGTCTTGTTTGCCAAATTACCTCTCCAGCCTTTCAAAGTGCGGGATGCCTTATGTTTTTACACATTTATTCCTTTCTTCCCTCTTTGTTCTCCTCCTGAGAGAGTTGTCAGCTCTGACAGTGTCTCACTGAAGTTATCGCAGCCTCATCCATGTTTCACATCGCTGGGGGAGTTTGCCGAACAGAGCGCTGCTATCGCCTCTGATAAGCAATTGGCATTCTGAGAGCTCTCTTCTCATACGTCTGGGTTTTTGGGGGGTTTTTTTTGTGGAAATGTGAGCAATCTTCCTGAGAATCGTTGGCGGCCTTAGCCTGTGTGGCCCTGATGGATTCATTACGATTTTATTCAACATCAAAAAAAGACGCTCACAGATCCCTCACAAATGCACATGGCTGTTCTAATTACATGGGCTTTCCCTCCTGCTGCCGGAGAAGCTCATTTGTGCACCGAGAGGAACTTGCGGGCTAAAAGCAAAGGAGGCGTGGAGGGATGAGTCTTAATGAGGGGAGTCAGTGGAACTCGTCTGATGGTGACATTTCTTCACGGGGCTGAAGGGCTCTCAATAAAAAACAAACCTTCACCGTGGGCCCTGTCTCAACCACTCGGCATTCTCATTCTCAGATAAGTGGACACAAAGCTGCACAACATGCAGCCTTCACACAGGCGGCAATTATAGCTCTGATCTGCTTACACACCCGGAGACTCGCTTGGCTGCAGGCAGACGGGTAGGCTTGGAAGGGGGGGTTCACTGGCAGTAGGTGGTGGTATTTGTTTGGTTTGCAGGAATGGTGAGTCCTAAATTAAAAGTAGTTTATTGCAACATTTCGGACTCATGTTTTACTTAAGAAAACAGATGGAATTTCTTAACAAAACACAAACAGCCACAATGGGGAAGTAGGCCAAGCGGGATACTATTAAGTAGAAACTGGCAAAGAGTCAGAGTCACTCTCTACTAGCAGCACAGCTGTCAAGCCTTAATACAATCTGGTAGTGAAGAGGGTCCTGCTACTGCAGTGGGACTAACTGAGTGTGTCTGGAGTTAGGGTAGAGGACCGTTACGCCTGTCTTCTAAAGCAGGGTCAGGCTGAGCAATTGCCAGCTTAGCAGCTTGGTGACAGGCCTGTAAAACACTGTATGCCTTATAAATGAGCAGCTCCCCTGAACCCCCTTCTTTTATTCCCGAGGTGTTCTTTGGGCAGGTGCAGCTGTACAAATCACACTTTGTTTTCAAACCTGAGGAGACTCAATGGACAGCTGAAAAAGTACTAGTCACATTAATTTCCTGTTTGGTGGTTGCTTGACTGAAGCTTGGGTTTTATTTTGCTGCTCGTTTACTGGAAACATTGACTATGAAGTCCAGTGGGAAAGTTCCAGAGACATCTTGTTAAACAAATTCCAACTTTTAATCAACTAGACTCGAGATAATCCAGATCATGGGCTGTAGAGATGGTTGGATCAGATAGTGTCTTGTGATTTAGTTGAGCGTTCTTGACCCTGTATATAAACTAAAGGTACATTTCCTCAGTTGGTACAAAAATGCAAGAATTAGCTGGCAAAGCCAATCCAAAGATTAAATCAAAGCTCTAAGTAGCTTAGCAGTGGTGTTTGGAAGTATTTTGGATTTCACAGCACAGGTGGTACAACAGGGATCACCAGCTCCGGACCTCTTGGGCCAGTGTCCGGCAGGTTTTCGATGTTTCCTTGCTGCAACACACCTGACTCAAATCAAATGGTTCTTCTGCGGCTTATTACCAAGTTTTGCACCAACCCCTTGATAACCCATTAATTTGAGCAGGTGTGTCGCAGCAGGAAAACCTGCAGGACACTGGCCCAAGAGGTCTGGAATCGGTGATTCCTGCCCTACAACAACCAATCTGCTCAGTAGCTTACAAAGTGAAGCAAGAGGGTAATCACGTTTGATCATGATGCCATTTCAATAAATAATGAGTCTGTGTTTGCTGATATCACAAATTCTGCCACACTATGGTTTTCATTAGATTTGATTCAGTAGCCAGTGATCAAGAAAATGATTGTGACAACATTGCTTCCTGATTTTATCAGTCACTTCCACTGAAATCAAATCACAAAACAATGAAAATAACAAACATAAGATTAATTCAGACCTCAGTCTGACATTTAAACAAAACTTTAACCCTGTTTAGTCTCAAACTAAATATTTTTAGAGATTCGTTATCAAGGTACTTTATCATAGTGACACACCACAGCTTTGGATGTCCACATTTTTACATCAGAATAAAATAAAGGATTTTGGTTGCAAAGCAAAGGAAAATGATTCCATGTTTTTGCAGTGTCAACAATGGGTCTTTATCATCATCTGACTGCCTGCTGTTCAACACCATCAGCTACAGAAGGCCCATTGCCAGAGGCTTGTTAAAAATAGAAAGTCTCTACAATCTCATCAAACATTTTTACTTTTTATTTTGAGCAGATAGTGTTCCAAGAATAAAACAAACAGAAGATGCAGAACAGTAGCTGTACAGTTAGGTCCACAACTGACTTAAATCAGACAGTAGTAAATAACAATTATACATACAGTTAGTGTTATATCCGCACGTGTAAAACCACACATACTCGTATTTATAACTTGATATTACCACAGCTGACAATGGTTTCTAATACCAGCTATGGTAATGGAAAAACCACGATTGTGTAACAGTGAAGATCGATTACCAGCGTTAGTAAACAGGAACCACCAGGATAAAGAACATCTGATCCCACTACCTTTACAACATAAATACCATTGAACTTCACTGCCTCTGAATTGTGACCAGACTTTCTGTTTATAAAGGGATCTGAGATGGTAAATGCTTTGACATTGCTTTAGTTTGAGCCCAGACTGGTCCACAGCTTATCACCACATCAAGACATAGAAGAACTTCTCCTGGTGGTTCTTAGTATTGGAACTATAAAGTTCCCAAATCCTCTCAGGCCGCCCGGCTGGTCTCTAGCAGAAAAAGGTTGTTCATATACTAACAGGTAACAGGTGATGAAAAGCTTTAAACATGCACTGTAAAATGTGTAGTTTTATAAGATCATGCATTTCTAATAATTGTAATTTAAGAAAGAGAGGATTTGTATGTTCCAGATACTCAGCCTCATGTAGTATTTGTATGGACCTTTTCTGTAGTAAAAGTAGTGACTTTGTTGTATTTGTGAAGTTATTGCCCCATTGAAGGTTAGGTATGGAAGAATTAAAGAACAGTACAATGTTTGTAGAGCATTGTGATCAAGGATATATTTAACTTTATTGATTATCGCAAGGCTTTTGGAGACTTTAGTTGTTTTATGCCTGATGTGTGTTTTCCAGCTTAGCTTAGGGTGTGTCATTAAACCTAAACATTAGTAATAATAAATAATAATATTTTAGTTTCATTTAAATTTAAGGATGATTTATTACCTTCCAACCATTTTTAAATTTTACTTAGTTCATTATTTACAGTAATAATGAGTCATAACTGTCATGGCTATAAAATATATTTATGTTGTCTGCAAACAAAAGGCATTTAACTAATTGAGAAACACTAAAACATCATTAATACACAAATTAAATAATTTAGGGCCCAATATTGACCCCTGGGGAACACCACAAGCAATGTCAAGACATCTGGAAGAGAGCTCTCCCAGTTGAACATATTCTGTATGCTTTGTACATATCTGTACATATTGTACGCTTAAACATCTTTTTACACATTTCCCAGACACCCATATTTAATATCATTCTAATTTCTTATATAATATCTCATGATTGATGTGTCAAAGTCTTTTTGAGGTCAATGAAAATTGCTGTAGCATATTATTCACTCTTCAGTGCTTTTGATATTTCTTCTGTAGCATCAGTTTAGGCCACTGAGGTGAATCTATTGGCTCTGAACCTATCCTGGTCTTTATTAATTAAATTGTGTTTATCTATAAATTTTTCTAACCGTTGGTCAAACAATTTTTTCAAGTATTTTAGAAAAGTGGGGAAGAAGTGAAATGGGTTGTAGTTTGTGAAGTCATGCTTCGTTCTGTTGTTAAACACTGGCATGACCTCAGCAAGGGAGAGAAAGATAAAGCTGTTGTTCCAGAATTTGGCTCCATTTCTTGATTTGACATCTTTGCGGCTAATTCAGGGCCACATTCACACAAACATTACTGAAGTTATTGACCATCTTATTCATGTTGTGATTTTCACCATCTGAGTCCACAAAAAGATCTTGGGTAGGCATGTTTTTTAGATCCTAGCTCAAATATACTATTTAATACTTCCCATGTTCTTTTTGTATTGGATTTATTATTATATAAATTTGCCATTCTCATTGTGGCTGTCAACGTATACTTATATCTTTTATACTTATATCTGTCCTGACTTATACCTGTCCTCAGCTTCTTTAGTTTGCAATCTAAGGAACAATTTATAAAGATTATTTTTCTTCAAGCGTTTTGTAGCGTTTAATTTGACATTAGAGTGATGGAAGAGGATGCTGATGGATGTTGTTTGCCACTCAGGGAGACATTAAAATACAATTGCATGTTTAATTCAAATTAGTTTGAACTGGATTTATGGAAGAAGTTACAGCCCTGCTAGAACCCAAATACTACACACTGGAACTTTAAAGTACTTCGGCTCAGTTTGCTACCGTGTTATTGAAGGTAACACTAAAGATGATTGGTGGTGGTTTTATATTAAACACAGAAGTGTAAACGGCTCTAAGTTCAGCAGGATTGCCCTGTAATCTGAAGAAAAGCTGAAGAGCTAAAATTGATCAAGTCCTGCGTGATTTGCCACACAGAATTACTTTTAACCGTGGATTTCTAGACTGTTCTGTCTTGACTTACAATGAACCCATTTAGTCAATGAGTGCTTCTATTTGTCTAAGTCTTTCCATCTTGTACTACTGGAGCCAGTGTTTATGACCTGAATGATGAGTAACACAATCTGTCCATGTCAGCGAGACTAAACAAGGAAATCATATCCTCCTTCAGGTGGTTCATCAATAGACAGTCTTTGTGTTTTCAGGCCTGACTGAAAACGTCCTGCTTATACAGTTCTGTGTCATTATTTTCGTGGTTGCAGACTGTGATTTGGACTAAAAGCAGTTTGAAAAGGGCTTTGGTTTCACAGATAGCAATGAATAAGTTAATCAGGGAAACAGTGGAAACATTAAAGATGTCTGTTGGCTACAGCTCTAGAGAGCATGTTGTGCATAAAGCTCACAGACATGCCTGATCATAATGGTTCTCCAAAATCTGTTCAAATATGAAATTTCACACTTTCAGAAGTGTGCATGTCTTCTTATCTGACCAACTAAACAAGAACAGACTCTTTTCCACGAGTTGGGCAGCTGAGCTGGTGGCTTTAAAGCCTGTGGTTTGTGTGATAATGGTCGAATAGTGAACGCAACCATTAGATGCCAGACAGGGTTAGGTCACCTTCACCGGCTGAGAGCCCAGCTCTTGTCCTCCATCAGCTAGAGTAGCCCCTTCGCTGCTCTAGTGCTGCTGCCCATTATTTCTGGCTATCAGGGTGACCCGTGGCGGCTGTCGTTTTTGCACCACAGGGCTAATGGCAACAAATGGTGGTAGATTTTAAAGAGAAGAGAGGAGTCTGTGACAGTCTGTGCTAACTTCATGGTGCCAAGTATTAGCTGTAATTTAGTTTATAGATGCAAGATTCTCCAGGTTTTGATGTATTAAGACAATTACAGCAAGACAGTGGTGATGTAACTGAGCAATCATCTTCCTCCAGTAATGGGTTTCTTCACTTTATTCTAAGCAGCAAAGAAACTTTACTTGTATATTTTCTTCATTTGACCTGTTGTAAGACATTTTACGTATTTTTCTTTGTAGCTGGCTGTACCTTTGATGAGGACTCAGACTCTGGCTTGTGCGAATATCGACAGGGCCAAGAGGACGACTTTGACTGGCAGCTGATCAGGACGTACAACTGGCCTCACCCCACACCGGATCTTCTTCGAGGTAGGCTTCAGCGTGCATTTCCATTAAACAATTAAACCAGGGCGGGAAAACTGGTTTGGCTTCAGTTCATGCAGCGTATTGAAGGACCACTCAGAAGGTGCCATGTCCACAATCCTTTTCTATTAAAAATGTTTTTTTTTTATTTAATCTAAATCTAAAATGAAAGAAATCAGATTGAAATCAGTCAGCATTCTCTTCTTTTTGTGTAGTTCCCTCCTCTGTAATTCAGCACGGAAGCGCTGTTCACAGAAACATTAAATGGGAATTTGATTCTTAGAATGTATTTTCTAATCAAATGAACCAAAACCAGACTTTTGAAATACATGTTAAAGTGTTAGACTGAAATAATCCAAAACTGAACCTCTGGACCTCCAAATCCAAGTCGAAAGGCCACAGTTGGAAAGAGATGGAGAGTCTTTTCCAGGTCAAAAATTTGATCTTTTTCTATGTGGGGGAGCACAAGTGGATGGATGGGGGCTCGACTGGTGGATAGGTCCCTGGATTGTCCATAGTGATGCCATGTTTCTCCACATTGAGGAGAGCCAGATGAGGCTCAGGCACCTGGTTAAGATGTCTCCTGAAAGCGTCTATGGTGAGATGTTCTGGGCACATCCCACCAGGAGGAGGCCTCAGGGAAGACCCAGGACATGTTGGAGGCTCTATGTCCCTTCGCTGGCCTGGGAATGCCTTGGGATTCTCCCAGAAGAGCTGGAAGAATGGCCAGGTAATCGGAATCCTGGGCTTCCCTGCTGCTGTCACCATGTCCCAACCTCAGATAAATGGTGATGGATGGATGGATGGATGGATGGATGGATGGATGGATGGATGGATTAACTAGCACCCATTTGCTGCTTTTGCTTTTAGTCAAAAGTTGAAGACATTAACGATTAAGAAAATATGTAAAAGATCCTGTCCCAGCATTTAGAAGAGAGACACTTTTCGGTCCAAAGCCATTCTTCGCTAACAGAAGTATTTTAAATTCAGCCAAGTCATCAAAGTATTTATAGATTTTCAGAGCAGTTACCACCCAACCGAGTGGAGAGTGGGGAGGTTTGAAAGAGTCGGTGCACATCTACAACTGTCCACACACCTGCAAACAAGTGTCCTCTAGCCACTACAGCAGGATGAGTAGATAAATAAGTTGTCGTCATGTTCAGTTAATCTGGCAAAGCACAGAAAACTTCCAGGTGCCCTGTGGTGTCAGACCCTAAGTAAGCTTAAACTGTCAGTCCTACAGTGTCAGTTAGTTGTGTGTCTGAATATGGTAGTGAATGTATACAGTATGAGCCACATATTTGCTGAGTGTTTGGAGATATTTACCATGTAGTCAGTAAACAGAGGAACAAACAAAACTGTTGAATCCGAACACAACACGAAAGCAGCCGCCAGCCTACAGTAAAACATTCTTTTATGTGCCGCCTTGTTTTTCCAGACAGATCATTATGGGAGCTCTGTGAATGCTCCCAATTACATAACACATTTAATAAAAGCAAAACTTCCAGCAAACTGACTGTTGATGTTTGTGCAACTTTCAACTGCAAGCAGGGACTTTTCAAGTCACACACATCACATCTAAATTTATTTCAGAGCAGCACAAACAGGATAATTGTGTGGTTTTTGAACA
This sequence comes from Melanotaenia boesemani, assembly GCF_017639745.1. Taxonomy (NCBI): domain Eukaryota; kingdom Metazoa; phylum Chordata; class Actinopteri; order Atheriniformes; family Melanotaeniidae; genus Melanotaenia; species Melanotaenia boesemani. Next base: position 4,090,018 of record NC_055698.1, read on the forward strand.
CGGGGGCGAGTAACAGAACCACTGCCCCTCACAAGTCAGATCTTTTTTACCACATCTCTAAAGCCCTTATTTAATATGCACAGTTTTTAACCCTGACCAGGATTCTGCTGTCAAAGATCAACTGATCAGTTTAACGTGAGATGGATTTGTTGAATTAAAAAAACATACAAATGGACCTGAACCCATGGGGACGTATTACAGCACCTAGTATCACACTGAATCTTAGATTCGTCCCCAGAGATGAGCTTGTGATTGGGTTTGCTTCCTGGCTTCCTTGATTTGCAGGACAAGCAGCCAAATCCGACTGCTGCAGAAAAAGAAAAACAACATTTGTGCTCGGTCATGCAGCCAGAAAAGAGCCATGGTGGCTGCTGGATTTGTTGCCTCTGGGATGCTTTGAACTTCATCACCCTGTGTGTGGTTCATGGCAAATAAATGGCTTTTTTTGGGTTTGACTTTCTGTATGCACATCACAGGGACCGCGATCAGAGCAAACATGGATTTGTCTTCACTAGAATACCTTAACCAAAAAACTAATGAGTAACGAGTCAGTTTTCAAAACAATGAAATCTTCTGTCATTTCTACCAATAACTTTATCTTCAAATTTAAGCATCCCAACCCCTTAAAGCACACATCCACCCCGCTTCAAAAGCAGCTTCTTAAAACTGCTCATAACTCAGATAATGATGTAAGAATTACTTAAAACAAGATCAGCCTGGTGAAAACAAGAAGCTGGCGACTGGAGGGGGAATCCGCCTGTTTCATCTGACTTCACACTTTTCTCTCACTCATGTGTGAACAGGCTTTATTTCATTTCTGCGTGAATGTTAATGTTGACGCAGATGTACAAGCAGCTTCCCTCAGAGATTTATACCAAACGGTTTTATTACCTTGACCTTTTTCCAGTTGTCAGCTTCTCTGGCTGCCTCCCCATTCGCCATGTATCAACACAAGTGGGCTGCATCCAATCTTTGCTGACGCTTTACATGTTTATTTAAGATGGACTGATTTTCTCGGGTTTTTCCATACCAGCACACATCTGATGGGGAAAACAGTGGTGGTTATAGGCCACTGGCTCAGATAGACGATGGAAGGATCTGGGACAAGTCCAGATCTCATAATTCATTTGCAGTTATGGAGTGCTTGTTCCAACGTTCCTGGCGCAGCTCTCTGGAGGCGAGCTGGGTATGTTAACCAACTCCCTGGGATTGGTAGAGCCTGACATGGGTCACTGCTGATTACACTTCCTGGTGTTCTTCAGGAGCTGGTAAAACCACAAAGGCTGTTTTTCATCTTTTAACTAGTTTTACAGGATGATCACACTCTCGAGTGACTTGGTTGGATAAGAGATGAAGATATCCTCTTCAGTGTAGCAGTCCCATCATCACAGAATCCTCTAGTGGGGACATGATGGGCATCACAGCATTAAGCACAAGCAGCATGAGGCACTGGTGCTGCTTCACACAGCGGTGTTTGTCATGTACCAGCATGTACACCCTCTCTTATGCAGATGCAGGAAAAACATGAGAAAAAATAATTTGGTTCTTTTTTAAGTTCTGAAGTCAATTAAAGAGAATCAGATATTTGGTACCACATAGTGACCCGGGTCGGATTTGTGCTGCTCAGACTGTTATAAAAAGGTCAGATATCAGTCACATGTAGACAAGAAAAGTCAGGTCTGAGCCAGTTTTACCAGCAGTGTGAAGCAACTGTTGCTGTCCGTCAGTCTGAGAAGGGTTACAAGGTCGTCACATACCATCATTCAACCGAGAGAAAGATTCTTTATAAAAAAAAATAAAAGTAAAGGGTGGACGTCCTGGCAAGTTCAGCAGAAGGTCAGACCATGCAATGCCCACAGAACTGCAACAGTAGACCATCTCAGACTCTCCAGGTCTCAGTCAGCAGGTTAGATGTTACAGCTCATGACAGTCCAGTTAGAAAAAGACTGAACCAGTACGGCTTGCTGAGAAGGGTTGCAGGAGAAAAAGAACATGGCAGCAGGGCCCAGGCTGGCAAAGCTGCTTCTAAACAAACCAGCAGACTTCTGGAACCAGGTCCCCTGGACAGACCAGACCAAAGTTTGGACCTTAAACTCCTCGTAGCAGCTGCCAGCGCGGTGGTGGAGGGATGATGGTCTGGACACCTGCAGTCATTGTGTGGACCATGAAGCTCGGCTGGAACTGTCTCCTGCAGCAGGACAAAGATCCCAAACACAGCAGCAGATCTACAACAAACAAGGCGGGAAAAAAACACTCTAAACCTCCAAAAGGGGTTGAGGTGTTGCAGCGGTCCAGTCAAAGTTCAGCTTCACATATATGAATGGCAGCAAACAAAATCCCTCTCACATGAAGTATCTTCACCTCTGCACTCCTGACGTCTGATCTGGTCCAGACCTCCCACAAGCTGCCAGGATCTCCGGTCATATGGTCTTAGTCCATTTTTTCTTAGGTGTCTTTTGCAATTTCAGTTTAATTTAACTCCAGTGAAATCTCCTTCAGGGGTTTCTGTTTGATCCTGAATAAGATGTTCACTTTTCTTATTAAAAGAACAGCAGAAACGCCGCCCATCTGGCACACCATCATGTCTCCTTCCTTCCTCAGCACCAGACAATGAGTCCTGCCACCTCCCACATTTAAACAATGACAAGCGGGCTGAGATTCATAAGAACTTCACGGAAAGGAGAAATCCTGCAGAGCTGCAGGTTGTAACACACTCCCTTTAAGCTGCAATGTTTCATGTCATTGATATTCCACAGGCTGGTCGGTGCAAATCAATAATATCGAGCTGCTGGTGCCCAATAAACTAAGTTGTTGTCTCAATAGCAGTCTCTGAGAGAATTTGAAGCCCTTGGAAAAATTCAAGGTAAAATGTGCAGTAGCAGTGTCACCTCACCAGGCAGAGCTCCTAACTTGCATATTGTTCCTGAAGGAGACGGAGGACGTCACATGACAGCAGATCAGCCGCACCTCCACAAAATCCTTTAGAACCGTCTGAAGATCAGAGTTAGTTCATTCAATGCCAAATAAAAATGCATGTTAAACAGGTCCAGGTTATGTATCAACACCAGACCTGAACGGAATCAAAAAAGTTCAGCCAGCAAGGATCCAAACATGAAAAAATATGTTCCATGCAAATGTCCTGATATTAGGAAAGATGGTGAACACATCTGTTTTGGAGCAGAAAAGTAGAAACTTTGCGCTTGGTGAGGAAATAACTGTTGTTTTTCTGTCTGCTTTTACAAAGTCGATGTGATTGACAAGCGTTCTCTCAGGCCTTAGATGTTGTTTATGTTTCTGCCCTCAGGTTTACTGCTGCGGAGGCTCATAGTGCATTGGGTCATTGGATCTTGCATGTGAAAGAGCTGGGTGCTGTTCTCAGTCTTGGAGACGTGAGAGGCATGCAGGATACAGAGGTCGTCCGTGGGTAGCTGCCCCCTTAACTTGGAGGATCTGCTTTTAGCTTATTTTTGCACTGTCTGGATCTTTGTTAATTGCTTTTAGAAGAGAAATTTAGAGTTTACGTGAGTGTTCTATAGACCAAAGTAAACTTTGTTTGTACACTTATTGGGCACCTCATCAGGACCACCTTCTAGAACCGGGTCGGACCATGGTTTTAATTCCTGGTGTGATAGATGGAAGCAGGTGGTGGAAACCTTCCTCAGAGGTTTTCTCCATATTGACATGACAGCATCACACAGTTGCTGCAGGTTTGTCGGCTGCATCCATGATGAGAATCTCCCGTTCCACCACATCCCAAAGCTGCTCTACTGGACTGAGATCTGGTGGCTGTGGAGGCCGTTGGAGTCCAGTGAACTCATCGTCATGTTCTAGAAAGCAGGTGGAGATGATCTGAGCTTTGTGACATGGTGCATTATCCTGCTGGAAGTAGCATCAGAAGATGCTCCACTGTGGTCATAAAGGGATGGACATGGTCAGCAACAATACTCAGGTAGGCTGTGCTGGTTAAACCAGGCCACGTTGGTACTAAGAGGCCCAACGTGGGCCTAGAAAATATTCCCCCACCATCACACCAGCAGCAGATCCAGACAACTGCTGCTTGCTGGATATTTTCTCTTCGTCAGGCCATTCTCTGGAAACCCTAGAGATGGTTGTGTGTGAAAATCCCAGTAAATACTCAGACCAAAAACCATGCCACGTTCAAAGACTCTTAAATCTTCTTTCTTCCTCATTCTGATGCTAAGCTTGAACTATGAGGTATCTCCAAAATAAAAAATGTAGAACTGAAACTAATACATGGTTCCATATGTCAGTATCTACATATTAGAACATTATTAAATCTATAAGCATCTGGTCCTCACCAGGTCTTAAAGTAGAGTAAAACAACCTCAGATGAACAACAACACTCTAAAAATGATTGCAACTGAATAAAAACAACTTTTTCTAAAGCCTTCGATAAAAATGGTAAATTTGAGACAGGTCTAAAATATGATAAAACAGATGGGTCAAAGTTTTTTAAGTAGTGGCTTGACAACAGCGTGTTTAAAGGCAGCTGGAGCCATTCCACACCTGAGGCAACTGTTAATAAAAGAGAGAAGGCATGGCCCAACAGTAATAAAAGCCTCTTTGAGCACCTTTGCAGGTACAATGTCCAAGGGACAGTAACTGGGTTTAATACTCTGTACCACCTCAGTGAGAAGTGATAGAGACACTTGCTCAAAACTTTCCAAAACAGCAGACGGTACAGGAGGAGTGTACAGTTCAGCACAAGCATTTATATTATTCTTAATGTGCTGTCTCACAGATGCCACCTTATTGGTGAAAAAGTGAAGAAAATTTTCACAGGTTGAAGCTGAAACATTAGACAGAACAGTGGGAGAGTTTATAACAGAGTTAATTGTGTTGAACAATACTCTAGGATGACTGCATCTGTTGGTGATTATATCTGACAAATATTGATACTTGGCCTCTTTCACTGCTCTATGATAGTCCTTTAAACTGTCTCTCAAAATTCCCAGAGACACATGCAGCCTGTCCTTTTTCCACCTGCGCTCCGCCTGCCACTGGTGGTGTCATTGAGCCAGGGTTCAGGTTCGGGTTTGGTAGATTTAGACTTAAAAGGTGCAACAGTATCCAGAATCCCAGAGCAGGTGGAATGAAAAGAGGTGATAAAGTCGTCAGGGCACAGAGTAGAGGCCAACCCATCTGCGGAGTATAGGTGAGTGTCCAGGAAGGCAGATGCAAATTCTTTTGCTGTAGAGGAGGTGATGGTACGTCGAGGGCAGGCCGGCATTAAAGGTTTGGCTGTGGGACGAGGAGCTGTGTATTGAACATGACAGGGAGGTGGTCCGAGAGACAAAAAGCAGCTGTTTCTTTGACAGACAGGGAGAGCCCATGTGAAATGACCAGGTCCAAGGTGTGACCCAGTTGATGTGTGGGGCCATTCACTGACTGAGTGAGATCAAAGGAATCCAGAAGACGTTTAAAATTGTTAGCCAGTTCATTAGATGTACAACAGACATGTATATTAAAGTCCCCACAGAGTAGTATCTTATCATATTTACACATAATGTTTGATAAAAATTCAGAGAATTCAGATATGAAATCCTTATTATATCTAAGGGGCGATATATTACAGCACACAACAAAGGAGAGGCAAAGTCAATTACAAATAGTTGTAATTCAAAAGTAGAATAGCAGTCTGCAGGGATTAAATGGCAGTTGAAGCTCTGTTTAAACACTGTGGCCACACCACCACCACAACCTGAAACTCGGGGGGCACTAAAGAAAGAATAGCCGGGGGGGAGGAGCTCAGTGAAAGCACTGTTGTCACTTGGCTTCAGCCAGGTCTCAGTCATTAAAAGAAAGTCCAGATTGTGTGTAGTAATAAAATCATTCATAATAAAAGTTTTATTTGAAAGGGATCTGGTATTCACCAGCGCAGATCGTACAGTGCTGGAGCACACAGCTCGCGAGTCAGCACGACTGAGTGGGCGGAGATTTACATTGTGACATGTAATGAGTTTAGAGACTGTCCTTGGGCCTCTGGCACAGATTATAGTCCTTATGGGACGCATTTGTGGTATGTCAGGCATACAGGGGGCGCTAAAGGGGCGGTTGAGTGTTATGGTTTCAGGCAATGAAGAAGCATGTGCTGAGGGGGTGTGTGGTGTAAATAGTCAGTCACGTGGGAAAACCTGCACGGCGTGTTGCAGATTAGCCGCTAACAAACGGCTACCAAGCTTGTTGGGATGCAGACCGTCTGAGCGAAATAAAGACGAACGCCCCCAGAACAGATTAAACTATCAATAAAACACATGTTAAGAGATCTGCACGTGGACTGGAGCCATGTGTTAAGTGACAAGATTCTGCTGAACCTGCCACTGACCCGGTGAAGAGTGGGGATAGGGCCAGAAACAAACACGGATAATCCGTGGGAACGAAGGAGAGAAAAAAGTTCACGGAAATCCTTCTTAGTTATTTCGGATTGCTGGTGTGTGGTGTCATTCGTACCAACATGGACAACTACCCTATGGATTGTGGCCGGGACAGAGTTGAGGAGAGATGGGAGTTGCTTCAGTAATATTGGTACTGTGGCTCCAGGAACACAGTGAGTGACTGCATTAAAAAAGCAAATGTTTCTAATGATGGAGTCACCAACTATAAGTGTGGACGGGACAAAGAGTGGACGCGGCAGGGAGGGAAAGTGTGGTGGTGGACAGCCATGTTGTTGTTGGCCCGGGCAGTTGTCAGGCTGAGGCGGATCATCTGACCAAGCTTCGCCGTACATACAGGAGTTTGTAATCAATAAAAATCTTAAAATCAACCCTTCAACCTACAGACAACCAGCATAATGATGCTAAATGATTATGTTTTAATGGTTTTAAGACCTGCTAAAGAAAAGTTGAGTTTGTCTCAGAGTTTATACCTGGAACCCTTCATTTCCTCCTGACTCTACGTTTTCATTCACTTTGAGCCATAAGATAGAAGTTTTTAAGTCAGAAATTAATGCTGATATTATCGCATTCTTTCTGGCCCCCAGTCTGATTCATTTAATAATTATCCTGGGTGAAAATATACAACATTCTCTGAAGAAATTCTTCTTTGATCATATTCTGACCTGAACAGTCTCGTTTACTCCGATAGTTGCTGTAATCAGAGTTTAATCCGTTGGGTCAGTGGCAGCATGTTGTTAATCATGAAATTCAGCTTCCAGTGGTCTGATTTTAACTGTACATTTTAGTCAGATACGCCCACCTCTCTGCACGAACCCTTAAAGAGGCCAATCTGGAGAACGAAGGGATTCACCTCCACTTCGTGATGTTGGCATCTTGGCTGATGGTGCAGCAGCTTTCTGCAAGCTGGCTTTAAAACAACATGGAAGCAGGCTGCATTGTGGATGTTTCAGTTGCGGCTGTTTAGAAACGTTGGAAAGACATCAACACACCGAGGAAACAACCTTTTTTCATAATGACTTATAGGAAATTATGCTATGATGCCATTTAAAAAGAGCAGCAGCTGTCCTGTTTTTAACACTGTAAAAAATGTCATTTTTTTACAAAACAGAAACAAAAACTACAAAAACTGTAATTGGGAACTACAAAAACTGGCCTCAAGAGTTTTCTACGTCAATAATAAATAACTTTACCCTGTAGATGAAGTGGAAAATGTATAGATTGTTCTGTAAAATTATTAATATTTTACATAAAAGTATTTTTTATTTAAACTGTTAAACTTTCCCAAATAATCAACACAACCATTTAGCTTGTAGACCAGGGGGGCACGTACGTCTGGTTTCCAGTGACAAAAATAGCCCACAAATTATGAAAACTCCACAGTCATCATCACAATGTTCACATTTAATGGATTAGCCTTTTAGAAACATCATGGACAACCGGAAATTTCTGGAGAAAAATAAGTGAAGTTTCACTAATTGTCATTTAAACATCAACTCCAGCTTCCAGACCAACATGGATCAATAAAACCAGCACAAATTCAGGTCCAGGTGTCTGGAAGAGAAGAATCCATGTTCCTCATGATGATCAGAGGAACTTTTCACATATAGAAGTTATTCTGACTTTACATACATGTCCATTCCCACATGTGTGTAGTAATCCTGACGACCTGAACTGACTCGCCTCATCATACAAACTGAAGTCAGAAAGATGAAAAAGATGGAACCAGTTCTCCTCCTGACCCGATGGAACCAGTTCTTCTCCTGACCTGATGGAACCAGTTCTCTTCCTGACCCGATGGAACCAGTTCTCCTCCAGACTCGATGGAACCAGTTCTCCTCCAGACCTGATGGAACCAGTTCTCCTCCTGCTATGATGGAACCAGTTCTTCTCCTGCTCTGATGGAACCAGTTCTCCTCCAGACCCGATGGAACCAGTTCTCCTCCTGCTATGATGGAACCAGTTCTTCTCCTGCTCTGATGGAACCAGTTCTCCTCCAGACCCGATGGAACCAGTTCTCCTCCTGGAGAAATAAGAATTTGAAGTTACTTTTACTTTTTACTAATTTAATTTTTACATTAACCAAATGCATCTCATAGGCCAGACTGGACCCTCTGGCAGGCCCGATTTTGCTCCCCAGGCCATATGTTTGACACACTGCTTTAGAACAGTTATTTCACTAAGGATTACATGCAGTTGTCACTTATTGTAGAAATGTTTAAAACCACATTAAACCTTAAACTCCAGCAGATCTCTCAGAGGTCTGTCTCCTCTCCCACAAGGAGCGGTAGTGTGTAGCTCTGTGGGGTAAACTGTGATGGAAAGTTACCCTTTAGGTGATCTACTGAAGTTTTCCAGGCGTTTCTATCCTGTCCAGGAGGTTTACAATCCAGACACTAAGGGGCCGTCTCCACTGAGCTGAATTGTAAAAGTAAAACTGCAAAAGTATTTTAGCAATCCACCCTTCATCCCTGTGAAACCAGGGATTAGCCTCCATGAAACCGATCATGTCTGAAACCAGGTACCAAGGTGGATAGGTTTGAGACCTCTACTGTCTGTGGTATTGAGAGGACAGCGTAACCGCACCACTAGAGGATATGATGTCAATTTGATGAATGCATGCCAAACACAACAACAATAACAAGCTGTGTTGTGGTGCTGCTCCAGACAGTCCTGGCTTATGTACAGCTTTAGCACCAAAATGCACTATTTTTATAACACAGTGCTGCACTGCTGTACCATCAACAGCGGGAGCAAGCAGATATGTCATTATCTGCACATCCACTACGTCTTGTTCTAGCTCTGGAGTGTTACTCTTCAATCATCGTAGCGCCCCCCCCAGCCTTGCATCATGTACTACAGCAGTTTAGTGGGGATGTTGAAGTCTTTCTCCTAGTTTTCACCACCGTTTTCACACCTAAACCGGCTTTGGTGCCGTGTGGACATAGCCTAAATGTAGAGCTTATTCAGAGCCTCTATCTGGTAAATCCACAATGATCCAGGATAACAGTAGTATTTATCACTACTATGTTGCTGAGAGACCTCAATTTAGACCTGGACATGTTGCTTTTTTGTACTTGTGCCCATATTTTGTGCTTAGATATAGCACTTTGATGGTAATCACAGATTACACATTTCCGAGCAGCAGCTTGGCCACCAGTTAACAGGTCAATGTCTAAATGGGCCAGATTTGTTATCTCAGTCTCTTCATTGTGAAACAACAGAAAGATGAGTGAATAAGGATGTTACTCTGACGTAGGCTGTATTAAAGCATCAGAATATGTAAACATGATATTAAAACAGTATTACAGCTAATAGCAAGTCACCCCTTCAACAAACATGCTTGTAAGTCAGGAGTTTCTCTTCAAACTCTGCTGCTTCAGACGGACTCTGATTCAGATCATGTGGCTCATTTAACACAAGCATTGATCATCTTCAAGCACACAAGCGCCATGACAACGGAGGGGCCAACAACACTGAAATAAATCTGACTTCTGAGGCTTGTCTCCCTCTCGGGGCTCAACATGATGCTTATTTGTTGAGTTAAACTTCCTTTTAAACCGTTTGTGGTGTCCGGTGGTGCTCGGACCCCCGCTGTGCCGGGCTAAGTCCTGAACTGCTGGCTTTGATGGTCCTGCGTGCAGAGCAGAACAGCTAACGAGCAAAGGCAGAATGAGTCTTTGCATTTAAATAGAGCATTAACAGAGAACTCTTCCTCTTGATCCTGAGACTTGTTTGAATTTGTAGCATTTGTGAGTCTGATAGATGTTCTCACATCACAGTAAGGAGGGTGCATTTATGAATACCAGTCATAAATATTAAGGACTTTATATGAGGACATGAAATTCTCTCTATTCTTATCACTGTTAATGTAGACTTTGATTACCTGCTTTGGTTTGCTAACACAATCTGTCAGCTAAAGGCTTTCCACAGCAGACTGGAGGAGTTTTTCAGCTTTGTGTTGGGGATCAGGTGGAACGGGATGCAATGCTTCCTTTATCTAAAGTGTTTAAGGGCCATTAAGTTCAGTTATTTGCACAACATTTCTGCTTTTCTTGGTAGAATTTTAAACAAACATTTAAACCGCCATCATCTTTTTAACTTATGACACAACTGTTTTCCTATATTTTTCCAAGGATCATATTTAGATGGGAATGTCTGGTCTCTGAACAGTGTGTGGAGCTAACCCTGACTAGCCTGAAGGATGCTTTAAACCCTGTTTGTTATGCTAGCTGAATGTCCTCGAGCAGCTTCGTTTGAACAGAGTTTCCAGTCACCCATGACCCGATGAAGAAAACTTACCGTACACAGAAATTTCCCTGGACTGCTGGCAATGAGGTCATTAAAACACCATAAAACAGCTTGAATCAGGTGAATTATCATGAGTCCTACCAGGGAAGGAAATGTTCTTCAAACTCAGGAAACCGTCTCAGAACTTACTTTGCATCCCTATCCATGTGTGACTGAAGGATTGTGGGTAATTTTTCAATAGAAATTGACAAACGTGCACTTTGTCCCCATTCAGCGGCTATATACCTGACAGTGGCGTCGAGCCCTGTCCCACGCCTCCACCTACTAACCTGCCTCCATTTGGCCTGTAGCGAAGGCTGCTGGTGGATCTTTTTCTGCATCTTTTCTCCCAGAATTCATTTCCCCCAGATGGTGGTGCATTAGCAGCAAAGCTCTGAAGAGAACGTTTTTCGTTTACCCCAGTTTAGTAGAAATGTGACAAAAATGTTTGTTAAACAGTGGCATTAAAAATCTGTAATATTTAAAATTGGTGGAATTTTTACAGGCTGGAAAACAACAGAGCGCTTCAGATAGGAAGGTCGGTGTCAACGTTCACTAAAGTTTCCTATGATAATGATGCAAAACGTCATATTTTAGTGTAATTATACTAAAATTAATTTACTTTAATATAATAATCATTATTATTAAAAATGAGTGTAATTACAACATTCTACAATGATATATAATAATTTTATCATATAAATGTATTATTTTATCACTATATTATATTATATTAATATAAAATAAATAATTGTCAGTATTAATTAATGTAATAGTAAAGTAGCATCTGGTCTCGTTGGCTTGGGAAGCTGTCCCATTTCACGTACAGTAAGCGGCTGCGGAGTGCATAGACTCCGTAGGACCCTCCTCCGAAGTGTGCAGACTCCGGCCGGCTACAAGCCATTTCATAAGCAAACCATACTTTAAAATTGTCAGTTTTACAATGAGAACTTTCTCCATAAAAGCTGAGTTCTTTACATGTCAGAGCAAGAACCAACCACTGTTGCCATCTCCTCAATAAGATAAGTAGCTATTGGCTGTCCTAAAAGTCGCTAGAAGTCGCTAAATGACGTCATCACATAATTTGCATAATAAACCTGTACATTTAGATGTAATGAAAGCTGCTGTGGAAGAATGTGGTGGGAAAGGTCAAAATTGACGTGAAACACAATCTAAAAATGTTCAGAACAGAAAAAAATAAAGTAAAACTAAAATCTTTGGTTACTATTTTTTTGTTTTTAAGTTCAGTTTTATTAGGTGTAGTATGTTTTTTATTTAGAAGTTTGCAACATACCATTAGGCTGTAAACGCACCATGGTTGCCACTGAATCTGGACAACAAGTGGAGGTAAAGATGGAGCAAGCTGCCTCAGAATAAGCTATATTATCTCATTATGTCTATTATCCAGTGTATTAGTTTTAGTTACATACTTAAAGACAACTTTGAATAAAACTTGGTGTTTGGTGCAATGATCAACCGTTATGATGACTTATTATCCGGTTGGTATTATTATTACATATTCTTGTTTTTCTATTTTAAACATTTGGAAAAACATCAAATTCTATTTTTATGGATGAGGAGATTCAATTTTAGATGCTACTGATTGTCTCAGTCAGAAATAGACAAATTTAATGTGGAATAAGTTGATGAGCTCATTTAGTTTGTCTGGACAGTTTGGAAAGCCTAAATTCAAAATTGTTTCTCTAAGTGGCAAAAGAAAAGAAACCCTCATCATGTGCTTTTGTCTTTTCTACCACAAGCAAACCATAGACAGGGTTGAGAAATGACAACAAGGGAAAAACAATTGTACCAAAGAGAAAAGAGGAAAAAGAAAAAGATGATGGGTTGTGGGACTGATGGGATGAAGGCAAGCGATAGAGCTTTTTTTCTTTTATCAAAATTACCAAAACTGCCCATGTGGAACTTTTACCTGGCTGGTGCTTCCTTATCCTCTTTTGGCACATTGAATGATAAAGCCGCAGCACAAACACTGTGATTGGACCTGCCTGTAGAAGAAAAAAGAATAAAAGTGGAGATAAGAAATCCGTCTAAAAGCCTGGGCTCTTTTCTGAAGGCCTCGGCAGCCGACACCGCGTGCATCAGTTGTCATCAAGGAGTAAAAGCATGTTTTTTAAAATCATCTGGATGAGAATAATGCTACAGAAATGATGCTGACAGCACATATTGATTGGTCTATTATGTAGCTTGCTAGACTGAGGCAGAATCTGCCTGATTCACTATTGTTTCTGGACAACTGCTGCTGGCCATCATAATTAGCCCATTCTGGGCAGAAACTTTTAATGATGCATGGCATAATGCAGCTGCATTATAAAACTGATAAAATGTGTTAGGAGAAGCATCTGTGAACGCTGACAAGGATGTTTGAGTAAAGCAGTTATCTTCCTTTCTGTCTTTCTTTTTGTTGTTTTAATTCCAGGCGTCCTTGCTTATGCTTCATGCCCGAATGAAAGAAGCTCAGTTAGATTTTAAAGAACTGCAGCATCAGAGCAGCATTGAAAACTGGCATATCATGTTTTTGTAATTGGTTTTCAGTGGAGCATCAAGGTTGAGCAGGAGTTCAGAAAGATTGTCACGTGGAAAAGAATTAGTGTACAAAGCGGAGACATAGCTGCAACGCCAGAAATGGCTAATAAGAGCATTAAATGTATGACATTATATTCAGTATTTTTGTGGAAATCCCTCCTTTAGCCTTGAAAGTTATTGTAATAATAAGCTTCAAATTAGGATTTTAGATCTACATTTTTTTTAAGAAGATTTCTTCCACCCTCAGACAGCACTTCTAAATACATTGTTCTAATTTGTTTTAGCTAGCTGATTAGCGTCATGAGTTAGCTTTAAAGTTCTGTTTATTTTTGTGTGAATGTTGAATGAATTTGCAAAATACATAACAAGAAAAACCTTAATCCTGTTTTTTGACTCATAAACTTGTTTCCCTTACCAAAAAATAACAATGACAGATAAAACATGCAGCATGCTTAGCAAGCTAACATGTTTAGCTAACGGAAGCATTGTGTTGGCCTACGTGTGTTTGTAACAGATCCACATTTCTTTAAAACATTAATTTGATTCAAGGATGATCTGATTGCAACCTGGAGTAAATAATTCCAACAAAATATAGGATTCAGATTTATATAGGCCTGTCATTGCAATTGATAAGATAATTATCAAAGCAAAATCACACATTATAATAAATCAATAACTCACATAGCCACCCTAATGAAAACAAGCCATTCATTCAAATCTATACAGGAACATAAATGAAATGATGTGTGTGTTTGCCTGGTAGGTTATCTAATCAGGCCACAGCAGAGGAAATAAATGAGCTGATGTTGTTAGAAGGGTTTAAACTCCATCAATTGATTTGTAGAATTACAACATTTTTTTTTATCAGGTTCATTCAGCTGTTTTAATGCAGGTAAATAAAGATGACTGAGATAATTCTGCAGACATCATGGAAGTTAATTAATTTAGGCCTAAAAATAATGTCTGATAGGATGAAAAGATGCTTTTAGGATGATATTTCATGTCCGTGGCTTTCTGGAAAATGACGAGCATTCCTCAGTCGTTGAGGTTGTGAACATATTTGAGATGTATTTTTAGCTCTTCTGTACTTTCAGGTAAAATATTTTTCTAGAATTTGTAGCTTGATTTGCAGCAACATGCATGTTTAAGGGTTTCGTTTCCAGCTTTTTGATCCATCTTTGAGCTTCAGCTTCTATTAAAAGTCTCCACATTGCAGCTTGGGTGGTTTAAAGCCATTCACCTAAATCACAGGAACTCTTAAGTTACAACTTTTGGGGAATATAACAGACCAAAGCATCAGTTTCCTTGTAGAAAACAGTGAGATTAGGAATGAACTGAAGACCTCAAAATGGTGTTTTTGTTCTGCAGCTGTCACTTGTATGCTAACGATGAGGTCAGTTGCAGTGCCCCATGTAAGCTCTCTTCAGTCTATGACAAGCATTTAGAGTGCATTGCATTATTTATTGGCTCTGCCCTTCATTGTTTGTTTGAGCTTTTAATGCCTGGTATTAACGAGACTTTGCACCACGAGTTACTGTTTGGTTGCGCTTCTTCAGGCCTCTGTCCTTTGTTTCTACCAGTGATTGTAAAACCTGCTGCTGTCTAATTCCTCCCTCTTCCTCTTCCTGAACTACTATATCTCCAATGTAGTAGTTCCTGTCAGTGTTGAACTTACTGAAACAGATGAAGTATCAGTGCTTATAAAGCAGGATTAGAAACTTTAATAAGTTTCCTTTGCCTGCTGTTGGCTTAAATACATGACATGAACAGCAGTGAAGGCACAGGTGGTCGGATGTTCATGTTCTGGAGCAAAAAATACAATATAAATGCAGATTTTCCTCCATGTGGCATACATAAACAGCTTTGGTGAGGAGCATGGGTGGAAGCTGTCTGTAGTTTATTGCTCCGCCTTCTTGTTTGTGATGAAATATTTCTCAGGTTAAGCTACTTACCTGCTTTTCTATCCATCTTCACCTAAACTGATGAAATAATCTTAGATTTAATATTCATACAGGGCAGATGTAGTTTTGTTTTAAATTTCAACAAATTTTATGTGCAGACGTGCCGTGTTTTACCCAAATTAACCAAAGTGTAACACATTTTTATTTCATATACAAATATATGCAGTTTTATTTGGGGTTTTTATACTTCTTAACATTATTTGCATAGTTTTTTTGTTGTGAACATTCTTCTTAATAGCGCAGCTGCAGTTGGGAAATTTCCTCATTTCCATGGGTTAATCCACGAAATTACTATTTCTCCTTTAGTTCTTTCTGCCTTTTTTCTGGTAAAATCAGAAAAAAGGCACGACCAGGTATATTATATATAGTATCTCACAGAAGTGAGTACACTCCTCACGTTTTTGCAAATATTTTATTATATCTTTTCATGGGACAACATTATAGTAATGAAACTTTTATATACAGAACACTAAACTAAATATATTTGTAAAAATGTGAGGGGTGTACTCCTGTGAGATACTGTATAATATATAAAATTACATGATATATCTCATGTAATATTATAAAAATATTAATATTTAAATTTAATTTTATCCCAATTTCCTTTATTTCTTCCTTTTTCCTTCATTTAGGTGCTGACAGAATATATATTTAGGAAATCTTTCCATATCCTCTCAATGCAGATGTCTACCTGTCAGGGTAATTGATGTATTTTCTATTATAGGTTCCAGAGTTAGGATGAGTCATTTGCATATAATGTGCAGATAAGTGATGTAATAATGGATGCCTAGAGCCTTAGTCAGGAACAATGAGGCTCGCAAGACTAATGAGCATTTAAATAATGCACAACAAGTGATATTTTCAAGCCGGATCAAAACCAGACTAAACTAATACTAATAAAATGAATAGTAAGCCAGGATCCGTGTTTTTGCACTGCTAACATGATATTTGTTAAGCTAGCAATCACCAGAATGGTGTTTCTCTATAGGGTGAGTGAGGCTGATGTTAATGCTAATTAAACCAACCGGCTTCTCCAGCTGCAGACGGTATTTCTGCAACCCTGCCTCGCTTGACTCAGCTGCTCTTAAACTGCAAATGAGCCGCCTCTAGCCTGTCAGCTATTAGACTTCACGGCCTCATTTCACCGAAGCACCACATTTCCTCTGACACTCACTTAGGGAAATCCCTCCTTTTGGGTGATATATTATATAGCTTCCCTAACATAATCTGACTGAGTGCATGACTTCCTGTGGGAGCTTCAGCTCTTGGTCTGCTGTGATGTGTAAACCCTACCCACTACCCCAACACTCCCAAACTGATGTTTATATGTTCCTGTTCCAGCAACAGAAGCGACTGTGTTAAACCAGCATGTGAGATCGTCTCACATCAATGCTGCTTGCTCAGTCCAAGTGAACTGAAATTTTACTGTTGAATCATTATTAATGGAATGGATATAATATTGTATTGTGATGAAACTTGATTAAAACCACTACCAATCAACTGGTGTGTTTGTTGCAACTTTTCCATCTTTGCCTCCAAGCTTCAGACGCTGATGAGACTATCTCCTCAGCCAGAGATTTTTAGATTTCAGCCCTGTAAGTTTCAGATGCTTCCTGCTTCAACACTCTGGAGATTAACTGGTCATGAGCTGTTGGAGATCCATTAAGTTTCAATCAGCAGAGAAGCATCTAAAACCTGCAGGACACTGGTCCGAGACGTCCGGAGCTGGTGAGCCTTGCACTGGTGCATCAGAAAAATCAAAATTGTAAAGCTTGACTTCTGAGATCTGCACAGAAAATATGAATATTAAACCTTTTAAAGCTGAATTAAATAAAATTCAAAACTTTAATTTATTTAGATCCAGTACTTACGGATGTGATAAATATTGCTAACATTACTAAAGCAACAACAGTCGTAACATTTTTTTCTAATAAACAGACCCAGTAAAACCAGTTGTTTCCAGTGGGTCTGATGGTTTTTTGGCCTCAGTTTAATGTTACCTGGTTCTTGATCCAAACAGCTCAGAGTTTGAAGTTTTCAGATATTCACTGTATGCCAGTCTGAGTTATCATATCTGTACAAAGGTAGTAAAAAGCAAACGTTTATGTCACTGTGGCGCTAATCTCTTTGCTAACATATGTGCTAACATTAGCTTTCATCTTAAGGCCCATTTATGCTCCCTTACGCACGTACGTAAATAGCGATGTCCGCTTCAGACCTTGTCATATGTCATACGCAGCTCATGGCCTCAACGCTAGCAGAGACACAGCCTGTGGTAAGGTACAGACCATCACGGACTACAATCCCTCCTGCAGACCTGTGACAGCTCCACCTCTCTGCTAAATCACTGGTTTCAAAGTGGGGACTGTCAGGGGGTGCTAGAGGTGCCTGACAAAATTAGAGGGAAGGTTTAAAAAAAAAAAAAAAAGTTTGGCATCGTAATCTGTGTAGACCTGGCGGTTATCAGGCTGCTCTTCTCCTCAAGGTAGCGTGTAGCTAGCTAGCACAAAATGGACATGTTGACCCACCGTGGAGGACTCCTGGCCAACTAAAATCCCGAAACATAATGCAGCATACCTTCGGCATGGCTTTACAGCCAGACAAAAATGTACACATACATGCATGCTTGCACACATACACACGAGAGGTTTGATTTCTTTTCATCTGTTCTTCTCTGTCAACAATTTGTTGAAAAGTTTATTGTTCAGTGGGAAAAAATGGTGCTGAAAAGATGTAAATAATAATTTTCTGATGCTAAACAAATGTCATATTATTTAAACGTAGATAAAAGTAGAAAAATACGTTCTAAAAGTTGGTGTTTCTTTACATATTTTGTAGCATTGTCCGTGGATTTGGGGGTCCCTGACAAGAAGCGAATGCTGTTTAGAGGGCATTGGCATAGCTAAATGGCTTCTTCGCTCACCTGTACAGAGTCTCTGCCCCCTCCTGGTGGACAGGTGTGACGCTGTCCCCGGACAATGTGAGGAGGACACTCAGTAGGATCAATGCTCACAGAGCTTCTGGTCCTGATAACATACCTGCTCGTGTGCTGAGGGACCAAGGAGCTCACGGATGTCTTCACGGACATCTTCAACATGTCGCTGAGCCAGGCTGTCGTCCCCACGTGCCTCAAAAGCACCATCATCCCTGTCCCGAAGAAGTCGTTGCCCTCCTGTTTCCATGACTACCGTCTGGTAGCCCTCACTCCCATTCTTATGAAGTGCTTCGAACGGCTAGTAGTGTCCTCCCACCCTCCCATGACCCCTTTTAGTTTGCATATCGGTCCAACCGCTCGACCGACGATGGCATCTCCACTGCCCCCCACACAGCCCTCACACATCTGGACACAAAGACTCTTGCATCAGAATCCTGTTCATAGACTTTAGTTTGGACTTAGGGATTGCTTGGTCCACCAGGCTGTCAGGATGCTGCTCTGCCCCCCTTCCACCCACCCTTGACTTTGACGCTCCCCATCAACACCTGAACTTTTTACACCCTTAGGAACAAGCACACAGCCACTTTAACCAGTTTAACCAGACCAGATGCTAACCCAGTCTGCAGTTGCTCTGTAACCATAAACATATATCACTGACTGTAATCTGCCTTAGCCACCAGACCAGTGTTCTGGAACTTTGTGACATGCTGATGTAGGTAAATAAGAGAAAACAAAGTGTGTTTTTACACAGGTCGGGATCCGTGTCTTTGCATTATTGTGGACTGTTTGTGAAAAAGCCAAAAATATTAATATTTTTAATCCCTGCAACTCTTTTACCCTCACCTCCTTCCTCAAAGCATGCTGAGTGAGATGAATCCCTCCATGTGTGAGAGTTTCTCTTGCTCCTCTTCTCTTTTTGGCCCATGTGTTGCATGCCATTGGCCCTGAGGTTGCCTGACTCCTTAATTCCCGTCTCCATCTGTGGCTTGCGGCTCTGTGGCTGCAGGTTGTTGTTGCTGCTTATGCAGCAGCTGTCTTTTCCCTCCAATCCCCAAGTTGCAGATAAAATTCTGGTTGACACAGAAGGATGACACAGGGTGGTTATCGGACAGAAAACAGGCTGCCACTTCTCACCACGGTCGACTTCTTCACAGGGGTAATTGGCTTCCTCTCCTTCTTCTTCATCGTCCTCTTGGCTGCTGCTCACTGATGAGAGCTATCTCTTTTTTTACATTCTCACAGCTCCTCTTTTTGCTCATCTCAACTATGGTGAAATTGAAAGTTTGTGGGATTGAAATTTAGACATGGTGATGGTAAACATGCTTCACATTTGAAGAGGCTGTTGCAAAGTGGGGAAAAGGAGCTGAAGATTATGATGGTGAAAGGAAATATTTCCACACTCAGTATTTTGCATGTAAACTAGGTTCAGTGTCAGGAATCACTTTTAAACCTGATAGATTACAGCTGCAGTGCTGCCCGTCTGGTAACCTTTTACCGGGGTTTAGATTGAACTAATTTGTCAAGATGCTGCATTTAGCTCATTTCTATCTGTTAGTTTTCAATAAATAAACTATGCTGTGCTTTTTGCCATCAGGTGTTAAAGTAGCTTTGCGTTTCTGACTTGTTTTGATTGCAGAGTGACATTTATCATGTACGTCCCGGGAGCTGTTTTTGCCCTGCAGCATCTCGAGGCTGAGAAACCATTTCACAACTTTTTTTTCCAGGATAGCAACTGGAGGAAAAGAGAGAGAACAAGAGATAAGACAAGAGTCAATATCAGATAGACTTTTACTGGCTGGAGAGATCTCAGAGAAGAGACAGGGTGTAGAGGATGCTGGATTAGCCCAAAGTTAGGCAGAGCTTCTTTAAAGGAACGGTGTGTAAGAATTATTTACATCTAGTGGAAAAGATGGGCATAGCAGTGGCTTCAAATGCCAAACACAGCTGTGAATGGACGGTGGCCGTCAGTAGCCAAAGTTCTTCAACATACAAACATATTTTCATCTGCAAGTGGATCCAGTGGCCTCAGGTGCAACAATAACTGAGCTACAGGTTACTACTTCATCCCAAACAGCCGCTACAGCAGTTTTAAAACTCAGAGGATTCTCACCAACACACAGAGTTGATTGTCCACTCAGAGACACTGTAGTAAAAATGGTGGCAGCAGCTGTCATGTATAAATGCTTCATTCTAAGAGAATAAAAACATAGCATGCCATATTATTTTTAAGCAGGTTTTTGTTGTTTCTCTGCTCCAACACACCTGATTCAAATCAAATGGATCCAACATCTTGTCAACATCTTCACATGGACCCATTCATTTCAGTCAGGTGTGTTGGAGCAGGGAAACAATAAAACCCTGCAGGATAGCGGCCTTCAATGACTGGACTTTGACACCTGTGATTTAGAAGATGGCTTCAGGATGACTCGTTTGATATAATACATAACTTTATTTTCATTTCCTGTGCAAGTTGAGCTGATCTGCCTCTGAGGTTCAGACGCAATGTTTTATATAAATTAGGGTTATTGAGAAATCTTTAAGTTTAAAGTTTAAAACTGTGAAATTAAGCAATCGTGACATCCTTCCCTGGAGAGGTCATCAGTCCATGGCAGGGCCAACACATTCTTTTAGGGATCATTTAGAGACACTAATTAACCCAACATGTATGTTTCTGGACTGTAGCAGGAAGCTGGAGTTATTATTTCTGGATTTATTTCACACTGTAGCAGAAAATGCAGGTGAGAAAAAAGAAAAGTTTATAATTCAGGATTGCCGTGTTTCAATCAAGCAGTTAAAGCAGTTTTTGGTTTGCTGTTCAGCGAACTGAACTTCCCAGCACATCAGAAGGATCCTTACTTCACTGCAGGCCTGACAGAGCTCTCCTTGAGTCTTGAAAACCAGACATTTACTGTTTTCTTAGTGTGCACTTGTTTGCCTGCTTGTCTTGCTTGTGGGATGCGCTCATGGGGGGGGTCTTGGTTTTCCCTGGTGAATCTCCACGTTAAGATGAACTGACTCGCTGTCTTTGAGCGCCCATCGCAGGAAGGGAGAGACCGTGAGGGGAGTCTTCACTCGGCAGGCCTACTCCACTCTTGGATGAGCTGGACGGCTATCGTTAACGCCCACAGAGCAGAATGTAAGACGGCCCACACTGCTTGCAATATGTTTTTGGCCTGAGCTGGAGGCTTAGTTGTATCATAGTTGTTGCTGTGTACATTTTCCCCTCAGGCTAGAGTTATACAGCGAATGGAAGGTCATGACCTTAAAAGCTGCCTTCAGCACAGCTAAGCTCTTCTGCTCTTTCTCTGCCCGCTTGGAGAACATAGACCTCAAATAGATGCTGAAGAAAGAGTAAAAACCTCCAAACTTAACCAGAGAAAACTCTGGACTCTCACCACTTCTTCACATAAAAAAGATAGTCAGGAAAATCTTTATATTTCTGAACAAAACCAATTAAGTCAGTGTTTTCATTTCTTAATGGCATCTTAGATGAATCTGAGCTGAGCAATTTATTCTCTACGCTTTTAATTGGATGTGGAGCGATCTCTCCTGATTAGTCTAGGTTGGACTTATTGGAGGGGTTTTCATTTCACTCCACAGTATCCTCCAGAGCTGGATTAGAAACTCCCCGGCCATTAGAAAAGGTGAAGAGTTCCACGGTGATGGCAAGAGGAGATATGAAGGGTTTATTTCCCCAAACAGGCCAGTAATTAATTGGATGAGAGAGGCTTGTGTAATCCTGTTTTCCACAGTCCGTAACCGTCTCTGTCCCGGGACTTCGACACTTCAAAGCCTGACCTGAAAGTCCAAATAGAGGCTGAGAGAAGTCCACATCGCAGCAGTAACTCACCTCCACCCAGTCTTCTCTGCTTTCTGCCTTCCAGTTCTGTCTCCATCTCCCTTCCCTTTCATTGGTCCTGTAAAGATAGAGGAAAATGAGCCGACAAAGTCATTAAAATTCAGGAAAGTTTCTATCGGCACCACACGCTGAATTAGTTTTAGTCATTTTTGCCTTCTAGTGGTCTTTCATTGCTATATCAACCATATCTCTGAGGTTTTAATTAATTAGTATTAAAATTGTGCAGGTCTTCTTCTCAGTGGGAGGAAAATTGTAAGATAATTCAGGTTCCAACTATTTCTATTGAACTAAGACAGTTGTCCACTTCTCTTGTATTAGGTGTGAAGATTTTAAAAGTTTTAGTCAGTTTTAATAAAATATTAATTAAAAGTTTATAGTATAATTTAAAAATGTATTTATGTAATTAAACAGGGCCATATTGCACATTAATGACCATGATAAAGATAAAAATGTAAATGTGTGCAGAGGTAATGCTGATTTGCATCTGCTGTCTGTTGGCACAAACATTCAGTAATACATGTTTGTTTGTACTTTACTACCGTGTTATTATACAGTATAATAACACGGTAGTAAAGTACAAACTGGTTGTGGTACATATTGTATAAAGGGCAAGAGTGTATATTTCGGGTACATGAGGTTGATTTGTAGTTTTAGGAATACAAGATAAAACATTCAGTTCAGTTAAAACAGTCATTTACAGTTCGCTCACACAGGATACAGACAGGTGGACCGTGCACACGAGCGATGGGACAAATAAAGCATTTTTTATCCAGTTTCATTTAAGCTTGTTGTACTGGTGTATTTATATTGTTAGGCTGACTTATGATGTCACAGGGCTAAAATTCCTGTTGAAAGGAAGTTTTGTTTCTACGAACTGGCTTGTATGTGAATACAGTTATGACCTGGACTAATATGGATCATATAATCACTTTGATTTAACTGGATTATTATTGGACTGAACTACGTCTGAGATGACTTTTGTAATTGAGCTCTTCATGAAACTTTGAGATGGATGCAGTCCATCGTCTGCATCGGCTTCTTCTGTGACTTCTGGGACACAGTCTGGAGCAGGATCTCCAGAAGACGAGCAGAGCTCCGCAGCCCGTTTGAGTCCTGCTGAATGTGCAAACTCAGCCATAACCTTTCTGTGTTTTTGACATCATGTGAACTTACAGACTGCTGCCTTACCTTACCAGACCAACAATCGTGGCTTTTGATCAGTTTGGTGAAACCAGACCAGAAACATCACCATAGTTTTAGTAGATTTAGTTCCTGAGAAAATCACATGCCTGAGAGAAGCATAAAGCATGAGTAAATGAAGGGTAAAAACAATAACAGTCCCACATCAGACTCAAAATCAAAAACAACACAAGTTTTTGGCCTCCTGTGTGGCCTTTTCCCTTCTTTTTCTGGACTCATGCAGACTGTTATATGTTACTGTACACGGTGCTGATGCCAGACGTACTACAGACATGTTCTCCTGTTAGACTCTGCGGGGATGTAAAAACAGCCACCAAATAACCACCAAATCCTCTAAAAGCTTTAAGTGATTCTCAGTGTCAGGAAGACTGGAATCAGCTTGCTTTTGTTGTTCTTTCTGCTGTGATCGTGGTTTTCATTCAACACTGCACAATTCCATGAATAAAATATAACAAAATGGCAAAAAATACAAGAAAATATGACCAGCAAGTGGATTTAAATATGTTATTGCATGGAGAAACAAGCGCAGGTGGTGTTTGTTTGAGCTGAATCACTTAAATTTCAATTAAAGCAATACGATTATAAACTGGATGTACAACCTCAATTCCAAAAAAGGTAGGATGCTGTATAAAATGTAAAAAAGAGCAGAATCTCATCGACCCATATTTTATTCCCAGTAGAAGTGAGGAGACCAGTTGCTGGAGTTTTAGGACAGGAATGTTGTCCCAGGAATGTTGTCTGATTCTAGCTGCTCTACAGTCCTGGACCTTGGTTGCTGGATTTCTGCTTCCATGATGCTCCAGATGTTGTGTACTGGTGAAAGGTCTGGACTGCAGGCAGGCCAGTTCAGCAGCCGGACTCTTCTCCTGTGAAGCCATGCTGCTGTGATGGATGCAGGATGTGGTTCAGCATCGTCTTGCTGAAATCTGCAAGGTCTTCCCTGAAAGAGACGTCTGGATGGGAGCAGATGTTGCTCTAAAACCTCCATGTACTCTTCAGCATTGATGGAGCTTCACAGATGTGGAAGCTGCTCACCCCATAGACACTAATGCAGCCCCATCCCATCAGAGATGCAGCTTTTCACCTGTCCACTGATAACAAGCTGGATGCTCCCTCTCCTCTTTAGTCTGCAGGACACGCCGTCCATGCTTTCCACAAACTAGTTCACATCTTCATCCAGGTTTCCACTTTGCCTCAGACCATTTTAAATGAGCTTTGGTCCAAAGAAGACGGCGCTGGTTCTGGATCCTGTTCACATCTGGCTTCTTCTTTGCATGATGGAGCTTTAACCTGCATTTGTGGATTTCAGGGTGAACTGTGTGGTTTCTGGAAGTCTTCCCGAGTCCATGCAGTGGTTCCCAGTAGAGAATCATGTCTGCTTTTAATGCAGAAGATCACCAGCATCCAGCCTTGTCCCATGCACACAGAGATTCCTCCTGATTCTCTGAATCTTCTGATGATATTCTACTCTGTAGCTGGTGGATCTTCAAAGTCTTAGGAAAGTTTTTTTAAAATTGTTCCATAATTTTTAGATCCATTTTGTCTCTGATTGGTGAACCTTTGTCCATCTTTCCATCTGAGAGACTCTGCCTCTCTGAAATGCTCCTTTTATACCCAGACATGTTACTTACCTGTTACCAATTAACCTGATTAGTTGTCAAATGCTCCTTCAGGTGTTTCTGGTTTGTACCAGTTACTTTTCCAGCCTTTTGTTGCTCCTGTTCCAACATTTTCCAGACGTGTTGCTGCATCAGATTCACTCATAGCTCATATTTTCCATCACATGGTAAAATGTCTCAGTTTTATCATCTGGCATGCTGTTTATCTTCTACTGGGGATAAAAGATGAGTTGCTGGGATCACCAACTATTTCATTCTGTTTTTAGAAACAAATCCAGAGGCGGAGCATTTTTCTGTCATCTGGATTGGCATCTTATTGTTTAACTTTTTATGGTAAACATACTTGAGAAAGTGTCATACAGCAGTAATGTGCCAGAGACCATAGTTAGGACTGGATTTTTTCCTGCAGGGACCCCCAAGGCAAAAGAAGCTGAGTCCTTATCAGTCTCATCCACATGAAGCTGCTTTGATTAAGTTATTCAGCACATAACACCAACTTCTACATAAAAACTCAGAAAAGGCTTCACTTTGCATGCTGACTTTGATCTTTGGATCAAACCATGGCCGTCTATGTTTTACCCACGATCACAGTTTTACTAAAGTTTCACTCATAAAGGGTTCCTCACCATTTTAGTTCTGTTATATTTTCTAATTAGGACCACAGTATGTCCAAGGCTAACAGGAATGCAGCTAGTCATGCTGCTACTTGTTCATAAACCAGTGTACTGAATGAAATAAATTCTGACCCGACATGGCATTTAATGAAGAATCAAGAATCCTGAGGGGTTTCTGAATATCAGCCTTTCCATTTAATGAAAATGTTTTCAATGGCTGCCAGATGTTATTTTATAAATCACATATTTCAGTGGTTGTGCTGTAGCGTTATCAAGAGATACAAAAAAACTGAAAAAATTTAATTTAATTTAATTTAATTTAATTTAATTTAATTTAATTTAATTGTGAGAGCATCTGAGAGAAGCAAGCCCAGTCTCATGACCCCACCCCACAACCCACAGGACCCAAAAGATCTAGTCAAAGTCAGCTTTATTGTCCGTTCTGCAGCGTACAGGGCAAACAGAGAATTTATATTATTGTTCTCTCAAACTTTGGTGCATAAAATACAAGAATATAAGCCAATAAAGAAACAACAACTAAAAAAACCCAATAATAAACAGTCGGGGAAGATTACAGTCGGTGTTTATATGTTTCTCGTTACAGAGCAACAGCCACCACAATTGCCCCACTTTCTGCTCCCTCTAACGCCACTTGTGTCACCTCCACTGTCGGTGAGGTGCAGGGCTGTGCACGAGGAAGTGAAACAAAGACATAAAAAATCTTAAATGTTAAGAAATTAGTTTATTTATTTTGATACTACCAATACATTTCAACATTTCATGGTAATCATATGTGAAACCCATGTAAAACATGTGAAACCCATATAGACTCATATGTAATAAATTCCTCTGTGAAACCTGCATTAGCACATGTGAAACCTAGGGAGTTAGATGTGAAACCCTTGTGGTTTTCTATGAGAATGTACCAAAACCACATTTCTCATGTGTAAAATGTGTGTTTTATATATACTGCACATATGTTTAGCATGGGTTCACTTCATGTGAAACCTATGGTTTTTCTATAAAGGTGTATGAAATGGTACAAAAGGTATTTGATGTGCTGAGCAGAATAGAAGAGAAGAAGAAGAGGATCAGGAAGAAAAAAAAACAGAAGAAGAATGAAGACGAGGACAACAACTGTAAAAAGTATGCAGTGCATGCAAATGTTTAGGGCGTGTTGGTCGGTTGGAAACAACTTAGCGACGCATTACCGCTGCTAAACGGTCTGAAACTGACGTTGGCTAGCAGGAGTGAACTCTGAACTCAGCGCTGCCCACTAGTGGAGGAAGTGACTAAACAACCATGGCAACGCAAGATGCATGGAAGCATGAGGACGGTGACGTATGACAACGTTTGAAATGGATGTCGCTATTTATGTACGTAAGGGAGCATAAAATGTCCTTTAATCTCAAGAAACCAGCCAATCAGCAGACTAGGGCATCCCAAGAATCCTCTGCTTTATAGGTACAAATTTCCAGCTAAATGCTGTTTTTCGAGTGCAAACTGAAGAGTCACAGTGAACCCTGGAGAGTTGGTGACTGATTAGGAGAAACAGTGGAGCATTGCTGTTCAGAAGAGCCGTAAAAGATTTAGCTAAATATTTTCATCTCTCCCAGGCAGCTAACATTCGTCACCATGTAGCGCTACTCAGCTTCATGAAAAGTGTAATAACGCGCTTGTTTTCTGAAGCCAGCCATCAGATAATAAATGCCACTACCATAACTGTATGTTGCCGTTTTTTGGGATACAAGATATTCGGGGATACCAGCACTCCACCCCACCTCACCACCACCCACTTTTTCTGCTGCTGGAGAACTGGGTTTGTTTTTATACCTCTTCAGGTGTCAACAAATATGAGTGGGATTTTATGAGAAGGATTTTATTTTCAAGGTGCCCCAGTGCACAAACAGCAGGAGTAGCAGCACTGATTGGGGGGGGGGGGGGGGGGGGGGGGTTGATGGTTTTCTGGAAACCATCAAAGGTACAGAGAATGAATATTTGGGCTTCTGTTAAATCAGAATGAGAAAAAAAATAGTTTTCTCACTTTTATATTTTCCAAATTTGACTCATTTTCTGAGGTTTCTCCTGAGGAAGCCGAATAAATGAAGCGCACCCGAAACGTACAACTAATCAGTGAACACAAAGAGTTTTGGGTGCATCTGCTGGAGCCTGACGGAGGTTGATGGCAGTTGAAAGAAGAGAAAACCGAAGTCAAATAAGAGACGAGGGGGGAGCAAAGTGAGATGAGATCATGCGACAGTTTATTATGCAGATGAGGAAAGTCAGCGACTCCTAAACTGTCTGAGCGTTTTCTAATTCATCACTGTCGCTTTGGGCGTGTGTGCGTTAGTTACGGTGCAGCGGAGCATCTGCGTGGCGGCCACCCGCTCTGATTGATCACCCCTCTGCCAGCTATGGAGGCTGTGGCTGCACCCGCAGGTGCCTCACTGCACTGATTAAAGCTGAGGCGACCCCAGAAATGAGCGCCGCTGAAGGCTTCACCTTCTCAGACACTGTTCTTTGTCTTTCACTGTCTCTGGAGCGCTCCGTCCTTCCACTGCTCAGATTAATCTGTCCCCCGCCTGTGTTCACCCATCTGATTCCTTTTTCTTTTTACTTCTCTGTCGCGCGGCCAGGTTGACATCTTTTTTTTATTGACTTTTTTGCCTTTCACTCGCCTTCTGCTTTCTGCTCCACCAAATTTGAATTTCTTCAGTCTTCGGCTTCTTCCGTCCTTCTGATTTTTTCCTCTCAGAGATTTAGTGTTAATGATGAAACCCATGTAAATTCTTATGTGAAACTCATATAATCACACATGAAACATGTGAAACCCATGTGAATTACCATGTAAAACTCTGGGCGTCAGGACCCACAGTCCTGCAGACTTTCTGTGTTTCCCTGCTGCATCACATATGACTGAAATGAAAGGCTCATCAGCAGACGTGTGCAGAACTTGTCACAGATGCATTTAAATTGAATCAGGTGTGTTGCAGCAGGGAGACAACTAATACCTATTGGCTGTAGTCTTTTTCTGTCCCAATAGTAAAACTGCTTTTCATCACACTAGGAGCAAAACGATTGGGGAGAAATCAGTGAAGAATCAAAGCAAATCATTTGGGTTATTAATCATTTGAGATGCTACTTACAAAAAATGGCCCATTTCTGCTGCCTTACATAAAATGACGGCCATTTCAAACGTTGTCATACGTCGCTGTCCTCATATTTCCATGGGTCTTTTACATTGGTTGTCAATAAATATGTGTATAGTCTTTACCCCTTACCCTTTCCATTCAGCTCCTACTCACATCTTGTAAATGCGAATTAAAACATCAATGGAGAGAGCTCCAGTCCTCGAAAGTTTCCTTCTTTTTGTAAAATATTGCAACTTGTAGTAATAAAGCAGCTTTTATAGGGTGTTTTTTAGCTCTTATGCCACACTAGGACTTATTCCAGCATTAAGCGAACCCTACCGTTTGCTACTACATGTAGATGTAATTCATTAAAATCTTTTCTTCATATGCATCCTTACAAAATCCATATCAAGCAAGTTACGAAGCCATTAACACTTGTTTTATTGAACTATAAATTCCTGGTTGGGTGATTTAAGTCTGGTAGCTCCGAGTCTGACAGACGGACGGCCATTGGAGAGTGATAGGTGGCAAGTTTCTCTCTGACAGCTGACAAAATGAAGGCAGCAAAGGCTAGCTGAAGTCATCATGTTTCAAACCGGACAGGTCATAGGTTTCAGGGCGAATCCGTAGTGAATCCCAAAAGACAGCAGATCATGACAGCTGATGGACAACAGCTTCTCCGACAGCAGTCGGTAAAGATGGTTATACAGCACGGTGATAGTTTGTTGAAGAGAAAATATTTACACAGTATTCCACTAAATGTTGGTGCATTTCTCCTCTCTCTCCTACGTTTTCTTTTCTCCTGCTGTTGGAAGATGACGGTTTGTCTTCCGTTATAATGCAGCGTTCCCTGGCAGCGTCACCGGCTCCCGTCATACAGCTGCTCTTACATTATTTATCACCCCAGCTGACACCTATCACCCACAGTGACTGCTCTGCAGCCCCCGCTGACATGCCTGCTGTCAGCCCACTACTGCAGCACATTCACCCCACATTAACATGTCTGGATCCCTGGGGGGACCCAAGCAGACACTTTCCCCACTTTCACTTATAGAGAAGAGCTTCCAGTCGCTCCCCCCCACCTCCACACATAAAGCAGGGGATTTGTGTGGGGGTTTGAATAGCTTAGCAGCGACCGTTAGGAAGTGTGGCGGAGGTCAGAATAATTACGAACCAGCTGAATGCAACAGTTCGATGTGGAGCAGCAGAAGTTTTGAGCCACTTTTCTGTTTTTTGCTCCCATGTAGACGGGTTATTTTTCTCTTTTCCGGTGGCCTCTGATTCTCAGGCTTTCAGAGGATCTTTGAAACGGTTTTCACTTTCAGATATTTCTGCTGGTATGAATCAAAAAAAGGCTCCTAATTCAAAGGATGGACCAGGTTGTCGGCACACAACAGACAACTTTTAACTGGATCTGTAGGCTCTTGTTACCAGCAGCCCGTATCACAGACACGTCATTTGTTCCCGTTTCTTTAGTTGCATCAGTGAAAAATATCACAGTGATAATACTTTAGCAGCAGAATTGTTTTTGAAAACTTAGCATATCTCTACAAAATTGAGGAAAGTCAGAATAATGAAGCGAATCTGAAAGGGATTTTCTGAAGAAACAGGATCAAATCCAGCAAAGACCTGAACCAGGACCCGAGAGATGGTCGTTACATCTCTCAGGCTGCAGTAAAAACTTTTTTTCTCGCAGTCTTGGTTTGGGAGTTTGGTCTCCACACATCATCTAAGCAGAACTTTAGCAGTAAAGAAGTATAAAAACTAAATAACACCGTCCTGCACAAACCTTTCCCCACCTGGACAGGTTTCTCTTAAAGAAATTACCCGAATGTAAAAGGCCTGGATGCATCTGGACCCTCAGCTGATCCATCTACTGTTGGCCAAAGCGTCATCAGACATGGTCTCCATGGAAACGTGGCTTTCAAGAAGCCGTTAGGTTAAGAAAACAGGGAGAAAAGGCTGAGGTAGGTCACATGACACAACAGCAGGACTGAATGGAGGGACGGATCCGCCCCAGAACCCGAATCACAACGGGTCTGATAGAGGGACGGATCCGCCCCAGAACCCGAATCACAACGGGTCTGAAAGAGGGACGGATCCGCCCCAGAACCCGAATAAAAACGGGTCTGATAGAGGGACGGATCCGCCCCAGAACCCGAATCACAACGGGTCTGATGGAGACATCCAAAAGAGCAACTTTGGAAAGTTCTTCAAGGATACTAGAGGAATGACAAAAAAGTGTCTCTAAAACTAAATATAATATTTGACCATATTATTATCATTATTATTATTATTATTATTATTATTATTATTATTATTATTATTATTATTATTATTATTAATATTATTAATATTATTATTATTATTCATTCATTCTGTGTACCGCTTAGTTCATTACGGGTCGCGGGTAAGCTGGAGCCTCTCCCAGCATTATCAGGTGAGAGGCAGGTACACCCTGGACAGTTCACCAGTCCATCACAGGGCCAACACATAGGGGACAAACAACCATTCACGATAACAATCACTCCTGGGGAGAATTTAGTCGTCAGTTAACCTAACATGCATGTCCTTGGACGGTGGGAGGAAGCCGGAGTACCCGGAGAGAAGCCACGCATACACTGGGCTGCACGGTGGTGTGGTGGTTAGCACCGCAGTCTTACAGCAAGAAGGTTGCTGGTTTGAACCTTGAGGGTGGTGGCCTTTCTGTGTGGAGTTTGCATGTTCTCCCCATGTATTATTATTATTATTAATAATAATAATAATAATAATAATAATAATAATATGGATTAAATTTATACAGCACTTTTCTAGGCACCCAGCGTGCTTTACATTGGATCCATTTTTCATTCATACCTGGTGATGCAAAGCTACAGGTGTAGCCACAGCTGATCTGGGGCAGACTGATGGAAGGCAGCCAATCCATGCCTATGTCCTCTCCGACCCCCACCCAACATTCATCCACATTCGTACACCGGTTAACCTAATTGCACCTTTTTTTATTGCCATGGCAGCTTATGGCCTGAGACTGTAGCACAGACCTGAACATGGAGGGAATTTCTTCTAAAGGACGTGGACATCACCACTGGCTGAAGTTTCTGTGTGACATACAGGACCTGGCATTGATCCAGACTGAATACTGCTGCCACACACACACACACACACACACACACACACACACACACACACACACACACACACACACACACACACACACACACACAGACCGGTCAAGGGGCAGTGGTGTATTGTTTCCAGGCTCTGGCGGTTTTGCTGCACCATCTCCTGAGTATCTTCCAAACTGCCTCTCCTGTCACGGATTAATTGGATTCTTGACCCAGTTCCAGTTTGTTCCCCTCCTTGTCTCAGTGCTCCACTTGGGCATTGACTAGAGACTCTGCATCCTATGTGTGTGTGTTTGACGGAGATGTCGTCACGTGTGTGGATTTAATGTTTCACTAGCTACCTCATCTCCAGTCTGTTGGGAACCTTTGTCTTTCTGCCACCTCCTCCTCTCATCACTCCCCCCACGAGAGGCAACAGCCAACAAACACAACCCACTTTCACCGCCTTTACACACACAAATAAAACACCCCTCCCGTCCCTCGCTATTCCAGCCACTCGCTGTCTTGTCACAACCACTGCAGCCCCTTCCACTGCTGCTGCTATTGTTCTCCTGGCATTTTGGGACCACACTAGGGGGCTGTTGGCTGTTCAGTTCATCTGCAGTGCACTGCACACGAGACATGGCATTAACCTGACTTCATGGCTGCAAACTCCTGCCTCCCTCTTTTTATTTGTTGCTGCAAATCTAACTCTCTGTAATGAACCTGATGAGATGCTCACCGCTGAAAGATGCGCTCCGTCTGAGGCCTGCGACCTTGACGTAAAAGTGCTGCGGTCAGTTGTTTTGCAAAGAAAATAATGGCTGTAATGTAACTTTTTGCATGGATATTTCCCCGTGGGCTTTCATCAGCCTGTAATTACAAACCCAAGGCTGCTGCAGGTGCAGGGTCAGCTCTTGCAGCCCCTTTTATGGACATCGATGGCCGTGATTTGTAGTCGTCGGGCCGTTCTCTTCCTTAGCAGATCTGGGGATTAAGAGTTCCCCTCATAAATGTCAAACAGAGTGCATTTTCCCTCCAACTTCAGCCAAGATGCTTATTATGCAGATTTATTACTATTGATTTCATTTTCCACGGCTTCAGCTGCTGGAAGCTGTAACATCAAAGCTGCCGCCGTGCAGGATATGAGTTAAGATCCTGGGATTACAGCCGCCTTTGCTTTGTCTGGCACGGCGGCGACAATAACAGTGTGAGAACATCTGTGAAAGCAAATGATCTCAGAGAGCTGGCCGCTTTCTGGTTGGCCCGTTTGAATCCCGCAGCAGTCCCATTGGCCGCTCCCTCGTCTCTCCCTCAGCCAATCAGATGGAAGCGTGGGCTTTTTGAATAACTCACAGTCACAGCATTGTGTGTGGTACGTTAGTCCGTTACTTCAGACCCAAAAGGGGATCTGAAAGACCTCCTCCCAGCTAACGGTCGGCCTTTTCACCCACACGTTTAAAATTTAAAGCACTCTGCTTGTTTTTAATCCAACCGGCTGCTGTTTGTTGTGAATGGAGATTCGGGGCCACATGACAGGTTCATTGTGATGTGAGGGGCCCCCAGTAAACGTTGTAGACCAGGACCAGTGCGCCCCCTGCTGCCACATTTAAAACCCCCAAATAAATCTATCAACACACCGATGGGGATTTTTTTATCATTATAATCATAAAGAAAAACATAACATAACTATTAATAAGACTTCTGACTTCTTCTACTATGATAAATATCTCCAGTGTGTGTTTTTCATTTTTACTGTTAGAATGTATATTTTTGTAATAAAATCTTTGTCTTTTCCAAATTTGTTCTTTTTATTGCAAAACATCATGATATTTACAAGGCATTTGTTCAGGTGAGAAGCAAAAACATAACGGAAAAAAGAAGAGAGAAAAAATATGTAGAAAAATGCTAATTTAAACAGATTCTTGCAAGTCAGACTTACAGGTATTACTGTGTTGAGTATGTAAAAAAAATAAATAATAATAATAAATAAATATCAATCAAATAGTTGTGTGACAGTAATCATCGCAATATTTGCACAGACCACAGGATGTTATTTTTACAATAAAGTATTGTTGAAGTCCACATGTCCCTCTCATCTTTTTCCCAGAAATCCCAGATGGGCCGATTGAACCGATCATAGGCTGAGAAAAACTGCTGTGGCCCCCCCCCACATATTGTTTACACAAATATCCAACCAGCTAATCACATGGCAGCATGTAGACGTGGTGAAGACGACTTGCTGAAGTCCAAATGAGGATGAGGAATTTAAGAGACTTTGAACGTGGCATGGTTGTTGGTCTGAGTATCTACTGGGAATGGATTCAGATGCTAGGCTCATGAAATCCTGGGTCAATCCTGCCTTGGATCAGGGCTTCAGGCTGCTGTTGGTGGTGTAATGCTGACATGGTTTAACCAGCACAGCTGTAGCATTTAAACGGTGGCCATGAAAGAGCTATATGTTTTTATTTAGTGGTTGCACCGGTTAAATGTAGATTTTAACCATTTCTCTGCACATCTTTCACACCTTGTGTTGGGGAAAACGCTGTCATTCAGCAATGCTGCTGTGGTTTCAGTTCCACTTCCATTTTTCAGCATTGCCATGGCCACGCTAACCCAGGACCTTCCTCCGGTTGGTTTCCTTCAGGCTGGGCTGGGGCAGCAGAGGGAAGTAAGTGTTGGTCTTTGCAGCTTGAAGGTGATCCAGCCAGATGGTATCCTCTCTCCTCCAGATGCACTTCACCTCACCCTATCCTCTGCTGGCTCTCCACAGGGCTGAAACAGATAGGGCCTTATCGCAGCAGCTCTGTGTGCGGAGGTGGGGTCGCAGGATCTGCAGCAGGCTTTGATCCAGCCTGGCAGATCCTGTTCATCCCCCCACCCCATCTCCTCCTCTTACAGATGCTGCAGCTCTGCACTGCAGCAAGATGAAAATCTGATTTAAGGCTGCTGGCCTCAAACTTCCCACCCACTTGTCACCGTTCCTATCAGTGAAGGGCAAACGCAGCCCAGAAATGGGCTTATCTTCAGGAATCTGTACAGGAAACGGAGAGCTGAACGAAGACTCTGGATGGATCAGGACCTGCATTTATCGATTAGCCTCTTCCGCCTCTTTCCCTCAGGTTACTCTACCTGAGTACTTGTGCTCATGTTTCATAGTGTAACATGCAGCACTCTGCGCTTACAGGATGTATAAATGCCTCTCATGTCGGCGAGATTGCGACACCCAGACTGTGATGGAGTCTCTTATTTTGCCACCATTATATCCATTTTCATTTTCCTCTCTGAGACGCCGGTAAGAGTCATGAAGAGAGTGATGATGTGACTGATAGAAGTAGACGGCGTCTCTGTAAAGGATACTTTCTTTTCTCTCCCTGAAGGGCTGCAGACTCAGTCACAGCCATTAGCGCTCATTGAGGAAGTGTTTCAAAGCAGACATTGGCTGAAAAAGAGAAGAAACGCACACACACACACATGGACGGTGATGGTCTGGGACTCATGAAGGCGGACTGGATTCATTAGTGTTGCTGTATCCCAGCAAAACAGTGTATAGTGCAAAGCTAATGATCAGCAGTTTGTACGGATCCACCTGCAGCTTTAAAACAAGAAAACATTCAATATTTAGTGAAACTCAATCTGCAGCACTTTGTCCTTAAATTAAAAGAATCCACTGTTCATTTTTTATTTTTAATTGATTTTGTTTTAGTCCAAGTATGATACCAAAAAGTCTTTTACTTTCAGTCATGAACTAGTGTTTCATTTATTCATATTATATATATATATTAGTTGAACGGATGTGAGGCAGTGTAAGGGTAATGCATTAATATATTCACAACAACTTTTTTCTGCAACCTAGGTGAAATTCAGTTTTATTCAATTAGTTAAGTTCAGTTTGATTTAGCTTTATTTATACAGCACCAGTTCACAACACTCATCTCAAGTCCATTTAACCAGACACTGAGCAGTTCAGCCTGGTTCATTCTAGTCCAGTTATAATTAAAACAAATCCAATATATGATTCACATTAGTCCAGTTGGTGAGGGTCAGGTGCATTCAGTGTTTTAGATAATCTGATGTCAGTGGCATCTCCACAATCCCGAGTGGGTAAATGGTACCATTAGCCCTGCCCAGTCCGACGCCACTGGATGCAAGGTTTGTCATTTATATCCTTACATACATTTCCATGTAGTGATTGCTTTGCTTTTGTAATAAATAAATAAATAATTAAATAAGTAAATAAATAAATAAATAAAAGTTGATCAAAACTAGGATGAAACTACATGGCAACAAAATTAACACTGTAGAAACTCAAAAGTCAGACATAACTGAATAAATTTACTTCAGTTTAAAGGTTTTCTCAGTATAGATCGTTCTCAGCTGTCGTCACTGCGCACGTGACGTTTGTTGGTGGGAAAAAGATAAACAAGGCAGGCGTCTGCTTCGGGGCTTAGTTCTACAGCTGGTACATCTGTGTTGTATCTTCAGATGTTCCAGTCAACATCCCAAGAATGGGAACATATTTTCCAGACTGCTGCTGATCCTGAACGACGGCTAAATGTGTTGCTGCCATCAGACCAGATAACTGGAAACTGTCAGAGACTCTCAGCTGGGTAGCAGCACTTTGTCGATGGGAAGTCTCTTTATGGTGGGCTGCTCTGATTTAGAATATATTAATTAATGAATATAACTCGTCAATGCAGCAAACTGCAGGGGTTTAACGTTATTGCATCCCGGGACCAGACCCTTCACGTTAGCCTGTTGCTAACGGACATGTAATTGAGGTTAACTGTGTAAAAGACAAGCCGTTGTCCCCAGCCTACATCCCGTCCATTTTCCTGTTTGTCTGCACTCATGATAAAAGAAGCTAAAGGATGATCTGGAAAAGTTAGAAAGACGACAGCATGCAGGGAAGAGAAGACAACAAATTACATTAAAGTTGTTAAAAATGTTCTCGCTCTTTCATTTAATTCTTGAAAAGAAATTCTGGTTCATCCAACCAGAAACACAGAAACGTTGTTCATGTGTAACCGGGAGGACGGTCAGATCAGAAGTTTATATGTAAGTCATTTTTTATGTGAAGCAGCAATGAACCAAACAATCTCCAGTTTCTCCCAGTGGAAATGCGACCGCGGTGAAACTGGTTGGATGTTCCACTAATCCAACCACCACCACGGATCACCACGGTGACGGGTGGATGTGCCATTAATCCAACCTCCACCACAGATCACCATGGTGACGGGTGGATGTTCCACTAATCCAACCTCCACCACGGATCACCACGGTGACAGCAGTTTTCAGTGTTAATGAAAAGCTGGACATGGATTTTCCTTTGTGGTTTCAATAAACCAAACAGTCTTTAAACAATAATGTTTCCTCCCAGTAATTGTTAGTAACTCCTAAATATCTCACCGGGACGTCCCTAATCTTTACATCGAGGTAACGCTGTCTGCATCTGCTGGTTTCTACTCAGATTTGACATGAAGAGGAAAAACTTTGTTTGGGGAACTTTCCACATCTGAAGGTCTGATTCCCATCCTGCCATGAAATATTTATAAGCCTCTAATCTGACTTTATGCTTTTAATTCTGCTCCTGTGAAGGGCGACTGTCCATTGACCAGGTAGGTGTAAAGGTCAAGGTAAGGTAAATCAGGTAGCAATGTTTCCGCCAGTTGGATGTTTGAGTTTTTTTTTTTTAAAACAGGAATGTGGAAAATCAGACAGATTTTCAGCACCAACAAGTGCACTTTTTTTTATTTTTAACATCCCGTTTGACCAAATCAGAGCTGAACTGGTTTTGAAAGTGTTCAGTCCGCTAGCGCCATCCCTGATGAGGAGCAGTTAATAGTCAATATAGCGGAGCAGGTTCCAGCTAGCTTTTAGACTCCCAACATGGCGGCGTGAACATACAGTGTGACGTGACTGAGAATGGTCCATACAATTTTAAAACTTATTCTTCAGAAAATATATATCTTTAGAAAATCACTGTTCCTACTATCCTGCAGCTTTTAGATGCCTCTCTTCTCCAACAAACCTAGATCAAATGGCTGAATTCCTTCATCTGCATGTCGTTCAACTCTGCAGAGACCTGGTAATGGACTCGGTTACAAGCCTGGTAACAGGCCTGGTTACAGGCATGGTTACAGGCATGGTTATTGACCTGGTGATGGGCCTGGTTACGAGCCTGGTTACGAGTTTGGTTATGAGCCTGGTAATGGACCTAGTTACGGGCCTGGTTATGGGCTTGGTTATAAACCTAGTTACAAACCTGATTATGGACCTGGTTACGAGCCTGGTTATGGACCTGGTTATGAACCTGGGTACAAGCCTGGTTACAGGCCTGGTTATGGACCTGGTTATGAACCAGTCATTTCATTCAGCTGTGTAAAAGATGCATCAAAATGCTGCAGGATAGCAACTGCTGAGAACTGGACTTGGGCATCCCTGGATTATAGAAACTTGTTTAAACTGGACTTCAAAGTGTTTCCAAAAAATGGCAGATCTGACTTTATGTCTGGTGTTTGTAATTCGGTGGAAGAACTTGTCCTAAATGGACAAGAACTGGACATGTACTGCAGGAAAGGAGAATATTTCCGGTGAAATCAGGAATAACTGGATTTTTTTGTGAGATTGTGCAAGAAAAGAACCACTCAGTTTAACCAAGTTAAAATTGACCATTCTGTCATCAGGATACAACCTGCAGGTTACTATGAACAATTTAAATCTAAATGATTTATTGCTCCCATCATTTGTTTATAAAAGAGTGAAAACTATTGGACTATGACCAAATACAGTCAAGACACGCTGCATATACATGGAACATCTGCCGTTAACAATCAGCAAAAGTCTTGAGGGATGTTTTCTGATTGAAGAGCTGGTTTGTATGCACAGTTTAACTCGTCACTGTTTAATCAGAAAAGTTAACTTGCAACTCTGAAGCCTCCTCTGTTCCTTATCAACTCTTGCTGGTGTGAGCTGATGCTGTTATATAACGCTGCTTTGATGGTGTCTCCTCCCTCTGGAGGTTCATTTGCCTCCATCTCCCAGCAGTCACCAGCGTAAGCATCTGCAGTTGATCCCGACTTGCTGCTGGTAAACTAAATGTTGCAACTTTAGTGCTCACAGCTGCAGTCTTTTACAGCTGTACACACACATACTTGTTTAATTATTTCAGTAAATGGAAAATAAAACTAATTTAATAATGTCCTTGTACCACAGAGATCACTTGAATAATCGTCTTAGTGAACTAGTACAGAGTAATAGAAAAAAAACCAAAACATTTAATGGATTTTTGTTCCTAGATATGTTTGGACTGACTGGTCTTTAAAGTCTTTAGATGACAGAATATGATGCAGCAACGCTCTAAGCTCTGCTTTCTATGTGTCATGCGCCCACAACTGCTTCCAGAACATTTAGAAAATAATGTGTGTAATTTATTTTTATTTAGATTTAGAGGTTATAGTGTTGAATGACAAAGTCTCGTCTGATCATTTCACAACATACTGATGTGTGTGCTGCTTTTCCTGCAACGTGTGTCCTCACACAGGGCACACGTTGACGATGCATCTCATTAAGGTCATGAAAGGCTCTGCAACAGTGCAGTGAAGAGCATAATTGTGAGTGTAGAGTGCACACATAAGTATAGTAGACAATTAATATTTCATTTTTCCAACACCTCCCTCAGAGAGACAGGAAGCAAAGATCTATTGCTATGTTACATCTCATTGTTCTAAAATACTAAAGAAAAGGCAGAAAAATACAGTTTATTATGTAGATTTTGTAATAGTATCATTAGGACTTGTTGACCTCTCTCTTTCCTGTCTTTTCCGCCAACAAACAGTCAAGACAACTGAAAGTTGGGTTTTCCTCTCCAACGTTACCTCATGCAGCTCAGGATGGAAGATCGAATCAAAAAGATGATTTGATGCTATTTGTTATTTTGTTATTGTTTATTGTTATTTTATTTAAAATTACTAAAAAAATTATACATCTAGATGTGTCCCTTTTCCAACACGCTTGGATCAAATGAATAGCTCGTTACCAGCCGCTACAGAGCTAAATGACATGCAGACGAGGGAATTCAGCCATTTGATTAAGGTGTTGGAGAAGGGATATATCTAAAAGCTGCAGGACAGTAGCTCTCCAGGACTGGACCCTGGGCCCCCTGCTTTAGTCTGATCAGGCAAGACTTAATGGGGTTAATTTTTACCTCCAACTCTGAGACAGATAAGAGAAAAATCTAATCTGTGGCAGCTTTGTTTCAGCCAGTGGACTTGTTCAGTTCTGGAGTCTTGGGTTTTACCATCATAGAAGGGTCAATCAGGCCATCGGCTGATATATGAATGTACTAAACGTAACTCAGTTCGATGCTGAAACAACAATAGGCAATCTCTTAAACACAGTAAAAGAAAAGATTATTCCAGGAAGACAGGTTCTATACACTCTATACTGATGAATGCATTCTGTAAGTGTTTCCTAGAGGGGGGATCTGCATAGTGCTGCAGTTGGTCCATCATGTCCCTTCTCTGAGCTCTGATCCTCTACAGCAAAGAGAAGGAACACACTGGGAAAAGGCTCACATTTTTACCATTATATGACCTAAGAAAGAAGAGAATAAAAGTGTAAAGAAAGTGAGGAATAGAAGGCCCCAGGTCGGCCGAGATGAAACAAACAGTAGATCACAGGAGTTAGATGAAGAGGCTGAGGGCGGGAGGGATATATCTAGATGCTGCAGAAGGGCAGAGAGCTGGCGGTGGTATACAAGGGAGGAAAGTCAGCCCACACATTGTCACTGGGCGGCTGCTAATGCACTATTGATTTCTGCCTCTGAGAAAATTACCCCACGTTCAGAGTCCGCTTCCCTCCTCTCGTGTCTCTGTCAGATGGCCTGGACCCTGGTGAACATGGGCAAGTGGTAAAGTGGACTTTAGAACACAGACTTTTTCTTCTTTTTCTGTCTTATTTTTATTGTTTTTGCCTTTTGCTTCGAGCGGAAACAAGCAAACTGAGCTTATACTCTGTGGAATGTGTGCTTGAAAGTCGACGCAGGGTTGCAGTCATTAGCCTTAAAGACCCCAACGTGTGCTGTTTATAGACTTTTTTAGCTTTGCAAAAACAAAGTGAACAATGCAGCTGCAGGAATAGCTACCTAAAAAACAAATAAATAAACACACACAGAGAAATCCTATAAAATGGTGGAGGCTCATCTGTTCTCCCTTAATTGAAAAATTTGGTGCAACTTCTGTATGGCCGTGCACCATTTTCCCAAGTTCATTCAGCTTCACTTTTTTGGGTTCTGCAGCGTCACGGTCATTCCCCACCATCCTAATGCCTTTTTCTATGGGTCATCAGCTACGTGCTTTACCTGCGCCTTGTACCAGCAGTAACAATGGCCCCTCACTTAGAAGCAAAACCAAATTTCATGGTTACATTAAGTGGAGGTGGATGTCGGACTCAATGATGAAAGAGTCTCATCTGAAGAAAATTGCCTCCCTGATGCAGGACTGGGAAGACGTTTGCTTCCTTTTTGCTGTTGGAGCAAGGAGAAAACCTGCGTTTAGGGCTGCAGAGGATATTTTCAACTGTTATTTTCTTCGTCTGGAAAAAGAAGCTTGTGATTAAAAGTATTGGATTGTTAAAATATTCTGAGTTGAGCTTGAGTTGAGCATCCTCTATTTATAACTACACAAATTGAAAAAAAAAAGAACAGAAAACAACTATTAATAAACCATATCTTGCCTTTAAATACCTGCATTGGAAAGCTGGCCCACCCAAAGGTTT
Organism: Melanotaenia boesemani; assembly: GCF_017639745.1. Lineage (NCBI taxonomy): Eukaryota > Metazoa > Chordata > Actinopteri > Atheriniformes > Melanotaeniidae > Melanotaenia > Melanotaenia boesemani. Next base: position 4,131,465 of record NC_055698.1, read on the forward strand.
CTAGAAAGAGCAGACAGACTATGGAATCAAGTTGGAGGATCTGGGCAGTAAAACAAACCAGATGGTGAAAGTCAGTGAAAAGAAAGGAAAAGAAAAACCAACAGGCAACTAACGGCGCTGGTGGGAGGTTCACAGAAGGGAGGTTCCTGGTTTGAATCTTAGGCTTGGTACACACATAAGTTTTTATTTTATCTGTTCGAGACACCACACAAGAAAATAAAAATCAGGCATTTAACTGTAGATGCGTTTCCTTTAGCCCTAGAATTGCACAAAAGTGTAATGGAAACACTCTTCTCGCATTTACACTTCACCGGACGTGACATAGCGGGTCACGTGACCAGTTAGTTTCAAATAAAGATGGCGCAGTATGCGTAGATGCAGGAGGAGACAGAAATCTTTTTACAAATAATTAAAGAAAAAAATATAATCGTCATCCTTGATACCAAATAGTGGAGAAATGCAAGCGTTTTACAAAGATTTAGAAATTTCTGTCCTCCTCAAAGTGGAGTCTCGCGGGACAAGATTTTACGAGAATAAAGGCTAATGCGCTAAACACCATTCAATGGAAACACCTGCAAATCGCAGTTGCACTTTATCGAAATGTTAGAAATATTGCTTTTATGTTGCAAAATGGAATGAGTAATGTAATGGAAACACAGCTAGTGTTGATCGTACTGTGTGTGGTGGCTCCGATAATCTCATCACATATCATAACGATGCCGTCCCACAACCAATCCAGAATCTAGTCCTCCAGAAATCTCGTGTGACCATACGTGATCTAACAAAAACGTAGAAGAAGAATCATGGTAGCAACCGGAAAACACAGCATCCAGCATGGCAGAGGATATACAGGACAAGGGAATGATGGTGATGTTAGGACTATTGTTAACAGAAAAATACAGAAAAAAAAAAAAAAAAAGACTGGAGACGGCGTGAACACAGACTTTATATCCTTCCTTACTCCCCAGTCAGCTCGCTCTCTGATGGGCTACATACCGTTTCATGTCACACAATTTTTGTTCGTAAATATTGAACATGTTTAATATTTTTGATTGTCGGCCACGGCCTGTTTCAGAACCAATTAACGGGACAAATTCGCTCTCAACACACCTCAGACCACAGGATAATTTTATAATAAAATCTTATGAGACTCAAGATAATCGGGCGTTTGCCGTCCTTGGTTGGGAAGGACAAAATCAGGACAATAACCGCCTGGTGTATACCAGGCCTTAACTAAGGCCTTTCTGTGTGGAGTTTGCATTGACTCCCTATGTGTGGGTTCTCTCCGGGCTCTCCAGCTTCCTCCTACAGTCCAAAATCATGTGCTCTGGTTTGATTGGAGTTTTAAATTCTCCCTAGGAGTGAGTATGAGTGAGTTGTTGTCTTTCTCTGCATTGTCCCTGTGATGGATTGGCGATCTGTCCAGGGTGTACCCTGCATCTTGCCTAGGAGCCATGGGGATAGGCTCCAGACCCCCTGCTATCCTGCAATGGAATAAGTGGGTATAGATGATGGATGGAGGAATGGGTTCCAGCTCAGTGAAGGAGCCTGAGCAAATATCTAAGTTGCAGCCGTGAGAAGGAAAGATTACATTACCCAAATGCTCAAGAAAGGATCTTCAGGGCTTCCTTAATTATCGTATTTAGCATTAGAAACACAGAACTATCCTTTATAAATCAAATTTCAGTTACCTCCTTCCCTTAAACTCAACATTTTCCAAGATCATAGGAAACTTATTATCTTGGACTGTGGCTTGCGACAGAATGGCGACCAGTCCAGGGTGTACCCTTCTTCCTGCCTCATAGCTACTGGGATAGGCTCCAGCCCCCAACGACGCTGTGCTGGGATCAGCAGGAATAGACATATTTCCCAACTCTCTCCACCAAGCAGTCCTTATACAATAGTAGACTTTTGTACCTTTCCATTTATCTTGAATGTGTGAAATGGCAAAATGAAAGGAGTCTTTCACAGAGATGCAGAGAATATCTGAATTCGCAGGTATTACTCTGGTAGGATTTTCTTTATTCCTTTCTTTTTCAGTAAGCTGTCTGGCCTCCAGTTCTTATTTGTTTAGTTTACTCTGACCGCAATTTTCAGCCTCAGCATGCAACTCTTCTCACTGAAAAAAAAACAAAAAAAAACACTAAAATACCTTTGCCATCTACCTGCTGAGCTCCATACAACAGACAGACACAGTTAGTGATCAGCAGCTAGAAAGCTTGACATTCCTTTCAGGCTGTAGGAAAAACCGCTAAAATGGGTTAAACTTATCGTGTTCGTCCTGCTGTGCCTGAGAAGTTTTTGCAGTGTGGTGGGGAGGCAGAGAAAGCTGCTGCTATGAACAGGTATGTTCAGTCTGCAGTAGTTTTTAAATACAAAACCTCTAAAGGAAGTCCAGGACATGAGTAAAACATTGCATTACAGTAAACATTAAGACATTAAAATCCATTTAACGCTATTTAAATGAAAGAGTGCAATCAAAGCAGATACAACTGTACAAACTGATTGCAGATTAGCGTGCAAGAGGCTGTTAGAGGCAAATCTTCAAGAGGTTTGTGAAGATAGAGAGGGAGACCAGTGTTGTGATGGCATTAGTAGCCAATTCATCTATTTAGGAGCAGAGACGACCTCAGTCTAGACTAAGACTAATCTGGTGCGTAGGGACGAAGGGAAAAAAACTGCCATTTATCCCTTCCCCTTAATGTACATAAATAGGTATGTTCGTTTCAAACATCACTGCCCTCATACTTTAATGCAACCCTTATGTTAGCAAGATTGCTAGCCAACATATCCACCAGAGGGGCAGGGCAGAGCTCTGACCAAAGTTTCAGACAATAACACATATGGCAACGGTGCAGGAAATCCTAATAATGCGCTTCTTTGTGGCCATTAACCCTTTACTACCAGAAGTCCTGTGTGCAGGATGTGACGTCATTTCACAGATGATTGTGTATTTAACTCAGTTTCCCTGACAAGTGCCTTCATGTTATATTGAAAAGCTTTGAATGATGTATACCAGGGCTACTCAGTCCGTCCCCGGGCCCTGCAGATTTTCAATGTGTCCCTACTCACTCACATTAATGAGTCACTGAGCAGAACTTGAAAAGCTGTTGCATCCATTTAATTTGAGTCAGCTGAGGTAGAGCTGGGAAACATTGAAAACCTGCAGGGCTGCGGCCCTCATCGAACCAAATGGTGTTGCCCTGATGTATACTATTCCAGACTACAATCATAACTATTGATTCAGTAAAGACTCATTTCTGATCAGTCGGAAATGTAAAAGTAAATGTAATTTACCTTTAAAACCATCCTGGACTCCAGTAGCAGATAATATTGCAACAGACGCGGCCCCTTACATCAGCAAGGGTCCAGTAAAAGCAGTCCAGTAGAATAGGTGGTCCACAACACGTCTTTAATCCATTAAAATCTGTTTTAGACAAATATTGCAGGAGATTGGGGATTACATACATCATGTATTCTTCTGCTTTGTTTTTTGGCTGGTTGCATGTCACCTGTACTGGGCAACACTGCCCCCACAGTTTCTGGTGTTACTGCTCCGTTTGCTGCGCCTGGGATGGCATCTGCAAACTCTGAAAATGGACTGAAAGGACACAGAAAGAGGACAGAAAGCTCTGTTACGCTTTATTTAGCATAAAGCATAGATGAAGCTTTCTTTTTTTGTGGAAGTTTGATTAAATGATCAATGATCTAATCAAAATTTGTGATATTGACACAATAGATTGAATCAATGAGTATTGTGACCAAACTTGTGCCCTTCTTTGTTCCCGTGCACAGCTGTAGTTATGGACCACCTGTAGGGGTTCGTTGTGCCAGCAGGGAAACCTGACGGATGTGCATTACAGTAGTCGTGGTGAAAGATAACCATAGCCTGTCCCAAACGATTGGTGCCGTCCTATTGGTGACAGGATGATTAATGCTATCCACTTGTCACTGGCTTGAAAAGTGAGAGCAGAGCAGCAGCAGACATGTATAACTGCTACTTGTATTGTGGCATTTGCATTCAGGTAAAGAATGTATAAAAGCACACAATGTTGCCTCAGTTTGTGCTGCTAATTCATGGAGATGCCAGTGTAGAAACAGCAATGACTCTGTTGCCGTCAACGGTCTCCAGGTCATCTACTGGACTCTGGAGTCCCATCTGGGGGAATTCAGTAGCCCAAACTGTCAGCTGAACCAGGACTCTTGTTGTTTCCAGGATGGTTAAGCTCTGTCAGATTAGCATTTGTGACCAGCTGCTGTTAGTTTGCAGATTTCCCATTTGCACACTCTGAGCACTGTGTCACCTTGTAAATGGCAAAATCTGCATTGCCTTTTGGCTCCAGTAAACAAAGTCCAGCTCTGGTGCTCCTGCCAGCTGAGCTGATCACGCAATACAGCCAAATACAAAGAGGAGCAAACAGCGAGGCCAGTCTGCCCCAGCAAATCAACACTTGCTTCACTTCACGTCCGTTGTGTGTGTGATATCGTCTGAGGTCACGGCAGGTCTGGTTTGCAATATTACAAAGAAAAGGAAGAAACTGCAGAGCAAATATCAAATTCAGAACCTAAATTGGAAAATCTAGAGATGCCCTGTAGGAAGGTATGAAGGAGTCGGCTTCCTCAATCACACAGGCAAGATTATCACCACCACCCTAAACTTGCTTACCGCTTCTCACAGCAAGTGGAGGTGGAGTAGAAAATGTTAGATTTGATTAAAATGCATCAGGTTTTGTCTGGCCTTTTCAAGAGAAAGATGGTGTTGTCATTGTGTGGAATGGGGCTGCCTGCGTTATACAAAGCGTTATTGATGGCAGCAGAGGGGTTCTAACAGAAAATGACAGGCACTAACATAAAGATAAAAGCCCTCACTATCTCTCCCTCTTTTCTTCCTCTACTTCCCCGCCCACCCCGTCCAATTTCAGCTCCTCTCGGTTTCCCCCCTCGGTGTAAGTGTGATAAAAGCAGGCAGACCTATGACTCAGGCTCCCATCCCACACTCCGATATGAATTCAGGGAGCCCAGGCCGTCCCCTAATCTCTTAATGCATGTTCCCTCAACCTTGGCAGGGTCATGGGAAAAATAGATGGAGCCTTATCAGCCTCTATGGATTTATGGAGAATTTCTCTGCATCAGGTGTGTGTTTTTTACACACCAGATTGTGTGTGCTTATACAGTATGTCTCTCTCTTCATGTGTGTGTCCTCAAGGGTTTTGAGTAAGGTTATCTGAGATGGTGATACCTGTTTTTTTTTTTAAATAATTTTTTAAATGACCAAATCAATCATGCTTCTTGTTTGTTAACCTTCAGAAGCTTTCTCTTTATCTTTCCAGTTTAGCTAAAACAGACTTAAAGCAGCGATAATCAATATATTCTCTAAATAATTAGTTAATATGAGAAGCGTCATTGAAAGCGACAGAAAATAAGTAAATTAAGACCCTTCTCTGAGGTTATGTTGACCATTTTTATACCCTTCAGCTCATATGTTTTGGATTTTTTTCTCAAGAAATCTTTGCAGAAGTGTTAGTTTAGCTTCAGGAAGGAGTTCAGACCAAAAAAAGAGAGAAATATTAGAGTTTCCTTTTAGATTGGATTGACATGATTTTTAAATTATTGCTTTAATTTGACGTAAGTGATGTAAATGTAAATCTTTGCTAACACAGCGTCAAAAAATGCTATTTTGCTGTTAGTGCTATAGAAAAATGTCTTGTGCAAAAACTGAACTGAGTGGTGAAACTGTGGTTGGTGGTCACAGGATTGTACTAAACACCTTAAATAAATCTACATTTTCATTTTTTTAATCTGTGTTGACTTACTGAAATATTTTAATCATAAAATGATATTTTCATAGTTCAGAAACTCGTGAAAAATGTTGACCTGGTTTTTACAGGAGCTAAAAAAGATCAGATTTTCTCTAAAGTTTTTATTGACCACTTTAGTGCCTTTCAGCTAATATTTTTTACCCAAAAACGTCATAAAGGGATGCAGATCAAAACAGAGGGAAATACTAGAGTAAATATTAAAACTGGATTAATAATTGTTTGTTTTTCTCTTTGCTGAAGCAAACAAGGCTAATCTGTTAGCTAACATGTTAGCACTGTAGAAGAGTTTCTTATCCCCAAAAAATCCTGGATGAATGTGCATCTGTGGTAAAACTATGGCTGTTGGTCATAAGATTGTGATAAACATTTTGTGGAAAATGTTAGCTCACAGTATTTATAAAATACTGTATTACAGGATTCATGACAAAGACAAGACAACTCAATAGTTTTGGGTAATTTCGAGCAGCCCGTGATGACAAATTTAAAACGGTGCAACAAGCAAAAAATATAATGAGCTTCAGCTACTGTCCAAGTCTAAGCTAGCTGTCACTGTAATGGCCTAATGCACGGCTCTGAACTTAGAATAAGAACATCTGCGTGCAGGAAAGTCTTTAGATGCATCTGTTTTTGTTCTCTGTGTTATTTTTGGAGATAAATCTCATGACATGGGATCAGAGTTTTGTGTTTTGATACACAAAGGAGGCTTTCCAGAGACTCACAGGATCCAGATCCAACATCATCTTCCGTCATCAAGGAATGTGATCCCATTGATATTGTGAATAATTTCCATCCACTGTTAAAGTTCTCTGTCATCTGTGTTTTGAACCCTAACCCTACCAAACAAACACTGAAAGCAGAGTGCTAATCTGTCTGCTAACACGTTAGCATACGATGAGAGTGATGGTGCTCATTCCTACGGGTGGACGCTTTCTACTGGTGCGTTTACTAACATTACTGAAAAATGCTCAGGTATGTTCAAGTACTTGTCAAATTAATTCTGTTAGTGTGTTTAGAACATTACATTTTACACTACATGGGCAGAGGAACTTAGTACATTTTAAAGTGAAACATGTTCAGATGGTAAAAACAACATAAATCCTGGAGCAAAGAAGGTGGTGTTGCAGAGCTGCACGTTAGCTAAAGTAGAGCGGTGACAAGAACAAATGATGCTGCTGCTCCTAATGCTATAATAATAATATTATGCCAGTGAGCAAGACCTGTTCATTCATTTTTTCTCCATTTAATCAAACAGTGATCGTGTTACACTAGTTTCAGACATTCCCATCTCGAGCCAAATCAGTCTGAAGTATATCCCGCTTCAGTGACGAGGACACGACGGATGGAGAGTTACTTGAATAATTATATTTTATTAACAAAACTTAAAAAATTATTAAGTTTATACACTGTAACAAAAATATGAGGCTTGTTTCTGGCTCTGGTTTGGACCCTCTGATGTGAAACAGATCTTTCCAGCGTGCATGTTACTGTTGTAGAAGAGCAAATGATGCAGCTACAGTTCAGTCCTGTTTCAGGGACAGTTGGAGACTTGCCTTCCAACAATGAGGGGCTCCGGCTCTCAGAGCTGAAGAAAAGCAATTTAACCACACAGACCCCCGGAGGACTCGCACACCAGAGCAAGCAGCGGTGGTGGTGGGTTGGGGGGCTAAACCAGAGTCCGCTCAGCCTTCGCCTGCGAGCAGGTGAGGCTGAGAAAACACCAGCTCTGTCCACACAGCGAAGTCTCAAAGGACAGCAGCTGCTTGTTATCCCGGCACATCCTGGCAGGCTGACGCCTCAGCCCAGCGTTGGGGGCAGGAAAGACTGAGCCGAAGGAGGGAGCAGACAGTGGTCAGGGAGGCTCTGACAGGTATTTTAGATCATTTTATATCCAGGTTTTTCCATGGATCTGACTCGCCTGCTTGACCTGCTTCATTTTTTCATGCTTTTATATAAAAAACTTGAAATAAGTCTGTCCAAGAAGACCTTGAACACTCCAAATTATGCACTTATCCAGCCTGTAAATATTAGACAATTCAACATGTTGACCAGGAGAATGACATGGGTCACTTACTCCCAGACAATCTTTAGGAACTTTTTCTCAACTAAATCCCCTCATTCAGAAGATTTCCTCCTCAAATGGTGAGGACATGGTCTCTGTTGTGCAGCTGGCACCCCAAACTGTAATCTACGAGGTCATTCACACATCACCTGCTAATGAAAAACCTCTGCTGAGATTTTTCTTTAATGTTTGCTTTATGCATTTTCATGACAACAGATGTCAAAGCAAAAGCCCTGGCCATTCATCAGCAGGCGAGAATGAGAGCACTTCAGAGACCAGGGCAGGCATGTAACTATGGAGAAGGAGATGATCGGGGGAGTGGGAAAAAAGAGGGCATCTCTTACTCCTGGGAAGGTTAGCAAGAGTTGGCTCTGAACTTTGTGTGTGTGTGTGTGTTAGACAAAAAATGTGTGTGCTGATAGTGTCCTGCATGTCAGTGTGCAAGTATTATAGCCATCTCTCTGGTTTAAGTATTCCCTCGGTTGCCATTATGGACTAATAACCATGTCAGCATGATTAATAGCGCACGGCAGCACTCTGATTGCACTCTCCCTCAACTACAGGACAAAGGAAACTACACTACCCACAATCCCTGCTGTCTGCCAGCTCCGACCCACACTGAGTCACCATGGTCAGCGTTGGGTAGCAGTTAGCATCCATTCATTCTAAAATGGAAAAACACTCCATCCTATGAGCCTCCCAGCATCCAAACACCTGCTCTGCTTCTTCTCTGTTATAAATCATTCTGCTTGTTTACTTATGACTGCCAACATATGGCCCGGGGCCCAAAAACAGCCCTCCAGAGGGTCCAGTCTGGTCCATGGGATAAATCTGGTAAATGTAAAAATAACATAGAAGATATTAGCTGCAATATTCTAATAAAAGTAACTGTAATCTCTGATGGTTCATGTTTTCTGTGTAAACATAAAACATCTCCAGGTCAGGAGTGGAACACGTTCCATCTTTTTCTCTTGTATGATGAGCTTAGTCAGTCCAGGTGTCAGGATTACTACACACATGTGGAAATGTACACACATGTACATTTAAAATAACTTCTAGATGTGGAAAGGTTCATCTGATCATCATGTGAAATACCTGGAACTAAACTTTTGCCGTGTAATTGGCAATTTTGCAAATTGATATATATTTATAAATATAAAAATATCTAATATATTTAGTTATTAGAATATAGAATGAAAAACAAAATATGTAAGTTTGTAACTGAGGATTTATTCTCATCAAATGTCATGTTTTTTAAAATGATAGTTTTCAGCATTAATTTGCTGGCATGCTGTCCTTTCCCCGGTCCGACCCACTGGGCCCAGTCTGGTGTTCGTGGTTCGTAGAAAAGGTGGAAGAGAAAGTTTCCGTCTGATGGCTCGTCTGCGTAGATCCAGCCTGGGCATCAGAGTAAAAGCAGGACCCTGACAGCCTTCCTCTTTAATTAACCTTTTCTTTGTTACATCTTGTCGAGGCTCCCATTGTTCCCAATAACTGCAAATGACTTAATGGCTCTTGAAACAGCAGAAATTCATATTTCCAAATTGGCCTTTTTATCGAATTGTCCTTGCGTGGGCATAAATGAGCTTAATCTCAGTCAGCTGCTTGGTTGAATCAGCCTGGACTGACAAGTCCTTCCAGGTCTGAATGAGTCAATTAAGGCCTAAAAAGCTGTTCGTCTGTGAGTTGCACAATCCACATTTATTGCATGTTTCTGTCTTGACGTGAAGGACGAGCATTTTTAAAGTTTCTGTGGCGGTAGAAAGGATTGTGAACTCAGTGTTTGGTGGATTATTTCTGTGCTGCAACAATGGTAATAAATCTGACCCGTTGCAAAGTCTGTTTATTTCTCTTTTTGATGGAGCCACAAATGTAGTTTCTTTATAAACGTGGCTCCATTTAAAGGGACATAAACCATCTTTCCAGTGCAAAAGCTTTATTACGAAGAAGCATTGTTCCAACACAGAAATAAAGCAGCCTTACAGCGTCACAGAGACAACGCTGGCAGACAAACATGGGAAGGAAAGATCAACTTTTCCTTTTTTTTTTTCTTGCATTCTACAGCTTTGAAAGCCACGTTCAAAGGCAAAGCGCCCCCTCTACTTCTAATCCGTGGCAGGGGGCCCTCTTGGCCGGGGGCCAGCAGTGCATCTGTGAACCTGGTTTCAGATGAAAGTCCGGTGTGACACCCGGTGCTGCAGCTTTGAACATGGCAGATCTGAGGCATGGAGAGCTGGGAGAAGCTCACGCAGACCAAACACAGACAAATAGCCAGAGAGGATCTCGCAGATATTCCCACTGACAATCTTGAAACTGGACTCTGTGTCCAGGGTTTAAAAATAAAAAAAAGAGGGAAAACTATCCTCAGCGGCTTAAAGCCAACGTGACATATCTATCCTAGGAGAGGTGTTAGAGGTGAAGCCCAACAAGATGGATCTTGTTGTCTTTTATTTTGCACTCAGCTCTGTCTTGCAGGTGAGAAACTGATGCTATTTGTGACTTATGTGTAGGTGAGGCTGGCTGGCAGGCTTTGATTCCTCTGTTCCAGCCTGCAGCGAGCTGTCCTTCGCTCTGCTCATAAGACCTGAACCATAAAATGTGAAGACAAACATAATCATTTCTGCTTTCATCACCAGGATCCTTCATGATGGTCAACTCCTCACAGCATTTCGGGGGTCAGAGGGCTCAGCTGCACCTGCTCCCGCTCAGCGAGAACGACACCCACTGCATCCAGTTCAGCTACTTCCTGTACAGTCGCGACGGCCACAGCCCCGGGGCCCTCCAGGTCTTCATCCGCGTCAACGGCGGCCCCAAGGGCAGCGCTGTGTGGAATATCTCAGGCTCCCAGGGGCACCAGTGGCACCAGGTGGAGCTCGCCGTCAGCACTTTCTGGCCCAGTGAATACCAGGTTAGTTAAAAACTGAACAGAAGTACAGAACTTGTTTCATCTTCTAGTACCGGGTCGTCCTCTTCATCAGATCTGCCATCTAGTACCGGGTCAGACCTTTTTAATCCTGGTGTGATAGATGAAGCAGGTGGAGGAAACCTTCCTCAGAGGTTTTCTCCATATTGACATGACAGCATCACACAGTTGCTGCAGGTTTGTCGGCTGCATCCATGATGAGAATCTCCCGTTCCACCACATCCCAAAGCTGCTCTACTGGACTGAGATCTGGTGGCTGTGGAGGCCGTTGGAGTCCAGTGAACTCATCGTCATGTTCTAGAAAGCAGGTGGAGATGATCTGAGCTTTGTGACATGGTGCATTATCCTGCTGGAAGTCGCAGCAGAAGATGCTCCACTGTGGTCATAAAGGGATGGACATGGTCAGCAACAATACTCAGGTAGGCTGTGCTGGTTAAACCAGGTAATGTTGGTACTAAGAGGCCCAACGTGGGCCAAGAAAATCTCCCCCCCACCATTACACCAGCAGTAGATCCAGACAACTGCTGTTTGCTGGATATTTTCTCTTCATCAGGCCATTCTCTGAAAACCTTAGAGGTGGTTGTGGGTGAAAATCGCAGCAAATACTCAGACCAACAACCATGCCACGTTCAAAGTCTCTTAAATCCTCTTTCTTCCTCATTCTGATGATCAGTTTGAAGTCCACGTCTGCATGGCTACATGCTGCCATGGGATTGGCTGGTTAATAATAATAAAATAAAATTAATAAAGAAAACTATTTTTATTAACTCTGAGTCATAACAACACAAAACTTAGTCTTTTCCAGCTTTTTGCTATTTCCAAACACAATTTTATCTCAGAGCAAAAGTGTGAATTTGCATTATTCTGGCTTTGATTTGGACTTTTTACATTTATGCAAAACTTTCTCTGAAAACACTGATAATTATAGATTTTTACAGTGAATCCAGGCAAAAATGGACTTTATTTTTGCAGAGACAAAAATGCATCATTATAGCTCTCAGGAAAGTAAATAATTAAATGCTTCAACCTCCTCATTTAAATTCTGAAATCTGCACATATTTATGAATATACACGGGAAATGTTGGAGCTTAACGTAAGTGGTTTGTTTATGATCCATCTAAATATAATATGAATCCATTTTGATAATAAAATCAGCTTTTTACTGGAGAATAAACTTCCTCCTGTGATGTGGTAAGATGGCATTTTATGTAAATCTTTTTGTCCTAAGCTCTGCCATCTCCGGGCATTTACAGAGAAAAGTAAACATACTTAATTCACCTCAGTCCAGATCGGCCCAGTCAGGTCCAGCACAACCTCATTTAATGTCATTCAGTTTGTAAATGTTGTTGATTAGGAAACAATGGACGTCTCTGAATCTACAACTCAGTCAGAGTTTCCATCGTGTGGTGGATGACTGGAGAGGAAGACCTGCAGAAGCAGAGTGATGGAAGGCGGCCATCTGGATGGACCAATGAGAAACAAATAGAAACACCAGCCCCAGGGATGCATCGCATGAGAGGGGAGGGGGCATATACATTCACACAGGAGCCCAGTGCATTATGGGAAGTCAGCCAGCAGCCCCGGGCTGCAGAAACATCTGAGACTCCCCTATAAGGTCCTTCCCAGAATAAACTCAGAAGGCTTTGATTTCTTTTACTATGAATTAGTTTGGGTGATGTTGAGACTCAGTAATGGATCTGTGTGCAGAGTTTTTGTTATGTTTGATGTTCAGCCAGAATGAATGAATGACTTCGTTTAACTAAACTGTCATTCATCAGTATAGTTTTTTATCTGATTGACTTGTCAGAAATATGGATCCTAATAAAGCCTGCTAGCAGCTAGACCAGGCAGCAGGTGTTAGTCCTGGTATCAACCTCCTTCCTGGATGCTACATGAGGGTTATCCAGGGTTGACCCAGTTCACCCCCCTCCTGTTTAAAGTATCACCAGTTACCATCATGACTTGTCCGAGTTGCAGTGGCTTTTTTTAATCACTCTCCTCATTCCTCAAACCACATGTGCGAATTAGCAAAGTGCAGCTGTGTGGTATGTCACACCAGCTCAATGGCTGCTAAATTACTGGGTTGGGGGGGGGGGGGGGGTGTGTGTGTTTGGATTGTATCTTTATTTATTGGTCCATTTACCTGCGTGCTGCAGTGTAATCAATATCGCCGTTTGATGCCTGTATCGGCGCCGCTGCATTATTAGCATCATTGTGGAGCTTGTAAGATCTTCATGACTGCGTGCAGCCTGGCCTCACCTCATTACAGCTGATAATTTATCCCCTAATGCTCTCCTTATTCTCACCAAGCAGGTCGCCCCCCACCCACCCCCCACCCATGTAAAAACTGCTGTTAATGAGAAGGCAGTGGCCGGTGTGAGGGGTTGTGGGAGCGTGGGTCTGCCAAACAGTCAATTGACCTCAATTCTATGCAACCCACAGCCGTCCGGGTGTTTGCTTCCATAACCTCGGTGCACTCCGAGGCCCATCTCAATAAATCAAGAGGCAGTTAATGAGATTAGAGGCCTGCACAGATCAATGAGGACAACCCGCGCTTTACCTTCCTCAGCTCTCCTGTCCTCACAACTCTCACAAACAGCCCAACTGATTTAAAGTAACGATTTTCCCTCCTTCTGTATGGATGTTAGGAGTTTGCCTGCCACACTGTAGCAGGGAGAGAGGGGCGCCAGGGTGCACGGTCAGGCTGGAAGGGGGAGTTTGCTCACTGCAGTGGTTTCCATCGGGAAAATGTGATGTACTACACCACAGAGACAGATCAGCGGGAACATCAGCCTCTTGTCTTTGTACAGATCTTATTAATTAGTTTAGGTTGTACTGAAAGCCACCGTCAGATGGATGAACGTGTTCGTGAACTGCGAAATTGTTCGTAGCGAGTGGCTCTAATGAAATAAAAGCTCCAGGTGGTGTTATTAACCCGGCGACCAGGGTCTTGATTTCCTAATAATAATAATCATTATGATAAAAAGCCACTGTCATCAGTTTGAATGATGAAAGATGACATTCAGCAGGTGGATCCTGGAGTCGCAAGTAACGTTTATGGAGGGAAATTCATGCAGTTAGGAGAACAGTCTGTTGGCTTTAGGAAGACCTCCAATCCTGACTGTAACTTGTTCTTGAATGAATGAAAGGAATGAACAATAGTTTAATTTCCCCTGAGGTAAATTTTAATGTTAGAACACCATCTGAAATATTTTGCTATTTGTTTTTAAAAAATTGCTAAATGTTCTGTAAATTCCCAAAAGTTATTTTAAAAATCTGACAAACTCATTACTGTAATTTTATCATCGTATTGTAACGGACTGAACAACAGAATACGACACAAACGCTGACTTTGCTGTCAGAACTCAACGGTTCGTAAGAGTTCGTAGGATTTGCTTTCAGCTTTCCTGAGTCTTCGTAAAACGTTCATAAGAACAAATATGTTGGAAGGTGAAGGGGTAGAAGTGAGCCTGGAGAAGAGACCCCCCATCTCCTCACCCATTCCCACCACTCCGGCTCAGAAACGCCCACAGGGACGGCTCCACTTCGATAAGGATCACTGCCAGCGAACAGATCGGCCCTGCAGGCCCGCGAGCTGCTGCTCCTCGTTAGGGGAGGAGGACCACTTCAAAGGGCTTGAAGGAGAACATGTGAGAGAAGGAGAAGCTGCTGGTGAAAGAGGTGGATGAGATAAAAAATAAATAGATAAATAAAAACCAGCCCCCTCAGGAGAGAGGGACGGCTTCAGAGATATGCTGGACTGCGATCAGAGGTGCTGTTGGCCTGCAGCGTTTAGGCTTTACTGATAGCAGATTTTAAAAGTCACTGCCAATGATTGTGGATTCCAGATGTCCATCATTGATATGGCCTTCTGTGTTATAAATTCAAAATGTTTCCAGGTGGATCCAAGAGTTTAATATTGGCCGGATAAACAGATATGATATTGATCTGTACAAAGAGATGAAGTCGTCTGGGCTGCAGGAGCAATCGGATCAGGAAACACAGAAAAGCAAATTGTCCAACTTAATCATTTCAGAGACGCTCCAGTGACTCCAGTGATTTGATGTTGCACTTTCATACAGTCAACAGATTAACCAGACACACACTACAGGAATAACTGAATGAGGTAACAGATATTTAGTTTATTGATTTTAAACTCCAGTTTGTGTCCTTGAATTTCTGCTTCCAGTAAGTGAAATAAATTATTATAAAGGTATCAATCATATGATAAAATGACCTCTTTCAGTTCTAAGGTTTTATGTCATCCAGTCCTTACCACGACTTTAAAGCCATGCTACGTAGATTTTCACACTGTGGCACCCCCTAGTGAAGGCTTATTTAGCATCCATGTCTGAGTCCGATGCTGACTCCTGTCTTTTCTTATGTCACATTTTCTTTTCCTTGCTCCGTCTGATCACATCATCCTGCATTCCTTTGCTGAATCAGCCACACTACACGTGTGTTGATATTTACGTGTTTGCATGTGACGCTGCTGTATTCTCATGCTATGGACTGGTAAAACAGTGTGGTTTCTCAGCCTCTGGACGCTGCAGGGCAGCAACAGCTTCAGTAATGTAAAGACTATGTAAAGTGCTGAGCAACAATTAATTTTTTTATTGCGATTAACTGCATTACACGTTGCGATTAATCACGATTAATCGCAACGTGTTGTTAAACACACAAAATGTCTGTTTCCTTTTTAAAGGCGGCCTACTGCTATATAAATAAAATGCAGTAAATTTTGGTTTAAAAACACCAAATCAGGGATCTGCAGCCTGCGACTGGCTGTGATGGTGCCAAACTGGGCCAAAAACGGCCATCTTGGAGAACTCGCCTCATCTATCTGTAGTAAAACTTCTCTCATTTTGTTCCGCTTCACTTCATCAGAGTTGGCCTTCACAGCGATAATGTTCACATATAGTTCTATGATCTGATGGAGGTTTAGAGCTGCAGCTGCATTATTCCAGAGATCTTTGTCCTGGAAGTATTTTTGTAGGCAAGCCTGAAAACTCTTTCTTTTGTGCTATGTGCCATCTTCATTAATTCTATACCAGTATGACACAGACTGATATGTACACATCTCAACATAGTATTTCCCTTTACTAGGATTAAAATAGACCTCATGGTTGCAGATATACTCATTTCATCATGGGTGTGCAGTGCCTGAAAAAACTAGGCACAGCACTCAGAAGGTTAATGTAGCCTACAGGACACATGGATAAATCAGCAGTACTCTATGACGGCATTAGCAGGATTGGGCAAAAACTGCAAAGCTGAATGTTGGTGGAGAGAAACACCATGGGGCAAAGAGCCCACTGAGTTGTTAGTGTGGATCCAGACTACTTAATTGGATTGAAAATAGGACATTAGCCTTTAGGTTGTCTGTCTTCTGTTGTCTTCTTCTAAAGTACTGAAATTTTACTTGTTTCAAATGTATCACAGTCTGCAGAGAAAGACCTCTCTGTAGTTTTTACTGCTCACTGACATTCTGTAAAGAAGGAATCTGTTGGCAGCCTCATCATGGGATGCTTTTTACAGATGCAGTTGTGAGTTGCAGCACATTTTATGCTGGGTGGATTTGTGGTGCTGTTACATGTGAGACAGTCTGGTCAGATCCACCACTTGAGTGGGTTCGTGGCCTTCCCGTTTCAGCTGCACTGGATGTTTACCTGTTGTTACTTGACTTGGCTGAACAGACTTTTCCTTGGAGACTGGATTTGAGACTGCCTGGGTTTATGGGACGGAGGAGAAATGCGTTCAGTCAGGTTCACTCAGTCAGTGCTGCTTTAGTTTGTGGACATAAAATATCCACTATTGGAGAAAAACTGATTCACTTCCTTTAGATTTAGTTTTCTTCTTTCACTGATCTTTTTATTCATCATACAATACATGTATGAAATAGTGATGAATGCTCCTACACAGTAATGTAATATGGAAGCAAATTAACTTCTTTTGAGATTCTTTCTTGAAATTTGTTTCATCTACATAAAACCATTTACTCAGAAGTGTGTCAGAGACAGACAAGAGGCTGAGCACAGGGAACTAGTGGATTATATTTCATGGCATGGTGTAGGAACACTTGACTTTTCTTGAACATAAACAAGACAAAGAAGGCAATGGAAAGTGAAATCTGCTTCCTCAGAGTTACCCGACAGCCACTAAAGCTGCAGACGTGCTTTAACCAACAACGCTGCAATCCCGGTTTCTCTTCACAAATAAAGCAAATCTGATGTAAATTTTGGTTTACAAACACTAAATCAGGGATCTCTTCAAATAAATATAAAATATGAATTCTAATAAACTGTACCTGTTTAGTTTGCATCACAGCGGAAACTTAGCAGTCTTTCCCACTAAAATCCAGGCTGTAATTTAGCTTCCAGGGATAAAAGTTAGCTTTTTCTAACTATGATACATGAATGAGGATGTAAGTCTTGAAGAAAAGAATATTTAAATCTTTCCGAGGTTTTTTTGTAGATTAAATGTTTGGAGAGTAAAGTAGTGCAAACAGCTGTGATTTTTTCTCTTCCTCTCAGTCTGACCTTAACCTCACCTTCATCGTAAGCCACGTCTTCACTATGGAGTTTTTTTTTTAATTGTGGAGGCGAATATCCAAAGTGTGGCAGCATAAACACATGTAACAACGCGTGCATGTACACACGGAGAGGACGTGTCCAGCATGTGCTGCCGTTCAGCCCGTCCTCCACCCTCCTCCATCACACTGCAGTGCTGGTCTCCTCGCTGTATTTCTTCAGCCTGCAGAGGGAAGGCGACAGGCGTGATTGCTTGTCATATGTTTACACGTTTTACTGCCTCACAGCCAATACATATCAGTAATGTCCTCATTCTAGCCGAGGAAATCAATTAACAGGCCGCCGCTGCAATCTTTTCTGATTGGATTTCCTAAACAATCGCACGCATGTGGTTAAATTAATGGAGCTCCTCTGATGGCGTCCACGTATTCATTCAGGGTTTTATCATCAGTGCACCATACATGAATATTTGTTGTTGTTTTCTAATGAAAGCTAAATGCTCAAAATATTAATTACTGTACAAATCTTGCTCCTAGTGCATCCATCTGCCAGCTGATTGGCCTCTGAGCTGCTGAATGGATCCAGTTTCTCTGCACCACAAAGCAGCAGGAGGTGGATGTTAGAATACGTGCACGCATTTCGGCTTCAGATGTAGCCGTCCGGCTGCATCCGTCTTTACAAACTGCCGCAGAGCTTGTTTTCTGATGTGGATTTGTTTCTGCTGTCATTTCCTTTGGTTGATGGAGCTGCTTCCTGGAAGACGGCCCCCTGCTGCTCCCAGTAAACTAAAACTGGCTTCACCCGCCACAGATTGTGCCTTTGCTGTGTCACAGGCTTTTTCTGTTAACAACAAAAGCAGCAGAGAGGCGGCGAGAAGGCTGGAAACGACATTACCTTCAGCTCATATTCTCGTTTGGACAAATCCATCTTTTGTATTGTTTGCAGAAATAGATTTTCCTCAGCACGTACTTGTGCGGGGGGATTGGTAAAGGGTGAAACTCTGCCATCAAATATTAAAGATGCCATCAAACAATAGCAGCGGCCTTAAGCTCCCGTCCTCCTCTCTGCCTACGGAGCTGTTCATCCACTCTCTCTTTTCCCACATGTTTTTATTTTCTCTCTGTAGATCTATTTTTCCCTGTCTGTAGCACAAATGTTTTCATATCATCTTTTTCTGGTGGGCTTCAGAGCTCCATGCAGTGCAGAATAAGAGCTCCAGCAGAGCATTGTAAGGACCCGAGTTTTAGGCAAAACTACCATTCTTTGAATTTCTTGCTCCACATAAGACTTGTTGCTGGTTCTTGTCTTTGGCTCTTAATGTTTCTTATAATTCTTCTCCATTAGCATCAGACTCACAGCAGCTCACACGATGTAGCCGAGCAGCAGCGACGTGTTCCTCTGTTGGTTTTTATTTCACTCTTATTCTACCAGGAAATAGATTTTAAATCTCTTGTCTTGTGACAGATGGAAATAATCATTTGTAGGAATAAGACAAATAACTTTTAGTAGTTATTAAGAATATATGTCTGTAAAATGGTTGAGAAACACAAGTTTCAGTCTAGAAGAGGATGACGCAGATTTATTGTATTTCTTTATCTGTACGAGTTAAACCAAACATGAATGTCATAGTTCTATTTTGTTTACAGTGTAATAGGTCCATTCATTTTTTCTCTATACCGCTTAGTCCACTTCAGGTTTGAGGGGGAGCTGGAGTCTATCCCAGCGATCAGCAGGTGAGAGGCAGGTACACCTGGACAGGTCACCAATCCATCGCAGGTTCAAGGACCAGCTTAACGGAGCAAAGCAGATGTTTTAATGTCATGTCTGAGTGTCTGGAGCACATCAGTGGTTTCACCCCCGCCCTGTGTGGATCAGGTTGCTTTCCGGTAAGCACTTGTTAATATGAAAGCAGAACTACTGGAATTTGGCAGATTTTACTCTTTGGTGCCCTCTAGTGTCAGCTGATTCATCATCCATCTTGGATCATGTCTCTCCAGCCAGTAAAAGTAATTCTAATGTTGTGTGGTCTCTTTCTTTTCTTCTATTCCTCTTACAATGTCATCTTATGGTTCTTTGCTGAACCAGCCACAGTGCACATTGAAAACACCCAATGTGTTGATATCCAGTTGCTAGTGTGTGACACAGTGCTGTAAAGCCAAAATGCCACCTTCGCATGATGCTCCGGGTTGGACAAAAAGTTGTGACATGCGGTTTGTTTGTCTCAGGAGGCTGCAGGGCAATGTTGGTTTTGGGAATGTGCATCATATTAAGGTTGCAAACCTGGTGTTGCTGAAACATTAGGGACTTAACTTTGAAGTGACAACATTATACATTTAAGCCAAATGAAAAGTAAGAGCCCTTTAACTTGGGAAAGCTGATCTAGAGCAGAAGGGTCAGCAGGGCAGGTCTGCCAGTTTGCAGGCTTGGATAAATCTTCAGCTGTAGGTCCCGCTCTGCAGCTTATTAAAAATATCCAGTTAGTGGAAACTGTCTGGATCTACTGCTGGTGTAATGGTGGTTGGGGGCCCACGTTGAGCCCCTTAGTACCAACGTGGCCTGATTTAACCACCACAGCCTACCTGAGTATTGTTGCTGACCATGTCCATCCCTTTATGACCACAGTGGAGCATCTTCTGATGCTACTTCCAGCAGGATAATGCACCATGTCACAAAGCTCAGATCATCTCCACCTGCTTTCTAGAACATGACGATGAGTTCACTGGACTCCAACGGCCTCCACAGCCACCAGATCTCAGTCCAGTAGAGCAGCTTTGGGATGTGGTGGAACGGGAGATTCTCATCATGGATGCAGCCGACAAACCTGCAGCAACTCTGTGATGCTGTCATGTCAATATGGAGAAAACCTCTGAGGAAGGTTTCCACCATCTGCTTCCATCTATCACACCAGGAATTAAGGCAGTTCTGGAGGAAAAAGTTGGTCTGACTCGGTACAGATGGACCTGATAGAGTGGCCAGATAGTGTGGTGTGTCTTAAGGTGCTCCAAGAGTCACATGATGCTGGAAACTGTTTTTTCATTTTTTTTTCTTAATCCTGTGCATGCTGCAGTAGTTTTGTTCTGCATTGATTTAGTTCTCTGGTGCCGTTTTATTTTTAATCTTTTAATGTGTCTCAGCTGTCAGAGACAGTTTGGAATGTGTGTTTATTCAGCCTGATGAGTTACCCCCCCTTTCTGCTTCTCCAGCATTAAACCAACGATCTCATTTGCAGTTCTCCCCTTTGCGGCTGCAGCAGGAGTCCACGCTTACCAGATTTACATGATTGCTGGTGCCTTCATGTTATGTGCCGCCATCGGACTCTGGTGCTCATCCACAGAGTCGGTATGCTCGCACTTAAGCACGCTTTTTCTGGAGAGCAAGGGCGGATCAGGGGGTGCGTAACGGCGGCTCAAAGCGTGGGGCTAAGTGAATCGATGGCGGTGGGTGCGTTGACGCGTGATGAATTGAAAAGTTAATCGGTCAGACGTCTGTAATGGTCCGACATAGGAATGAAAACTAAAAATAAATTAGTGGAAAGAAAGCCCCGGTCTTTATCCATCTGCCAAGGCCTTTTGTGCTATTGATTGCCCCGAGGCACTTAAAGCCTGATGTATTGTCAACATTTCAATCTGTCTTCCCTCTGAGTGCACGGTCACAGTCTGACTTCCAGCAGGTTTTGGCATACATAACAAGCAGGGTGAAACGTGGCTGAAGCCCTGCGAATGCTACACACACTCTGATGTGTGTGATGCAGGTACAGCTTTCATCCTGCCCGCCGTTAATGTACTCAGTCTGCAGAGAGAAGTGAAGGCTTGATCGCAGAGGGAATGATTTAGGCTCTGCTGGCTGTAATTACTGCTCGGAAAGCCAGAATGACTTTGCTGCATGCTGGGAGGCCTCCGGTTTTACTTTAAGTCTCTGTGTGTGCCCGGCTCATTTAGATTAGTGAGTGAAAATTTCAGTTGTGTTTAAGGCCTCCTGTTGCTGCCGTATGGATTTAATAAAAGGCCCAGTTGGTAAAGCAGAAAAAGGGTTTATTCACTGTAAGGCTCAATAAGGTGCCATGTCTCACCTTTACAGCTAATCTTATCAAACAGCTGCAGAAATGTCCGCTTATTTTATTGTATATTACACTTTTTGAGTTTTATTTGAATTTCAATGAACTGAATTTACATTATGCAAGAGGCCGCGTTGGCTTTCATTAAGGTTCATCATTATTTTAGTTTTACCCACAGTCTGTAATTATGTGTAGTCATGCACATACATCCACAAATGAAATGATGAAGGCTCACTAAAGCTACTGAGGTTTCCAGGTTTGAACGTTCTTTCATGTTTATTTGAAACTCACAAACCCTGTTAACTGAGCGATGGAGGGCATTGACCAGGAACTTCCTTACTTTCATGTTTAGCTGCATTCGTACTGGTTGGTTTGAACAGGAAAACTGCAGGGTGGTCGTTGGACCGCCAGAACCTCTCTCACCCTCCAAGAGGATAACCATTTTTAATCAGGATCAAATAAATCACTTCGATTTTACTCAACTGTAATCTAAGACCATCAAAAATTGCACTGCATCTATGCAGGGCTTTAGACAGCTGGAAAACTGGCTGTCTGAACTCCTGATGTGTCATGTTAAGGCCAGTTCTTGGTATCCGTGTCCATCTGCACCAGAATGTTCTGCAAGGGTTCACTTGTAACCCAAATAAAGTTCAACAACACATGCACCTGGATGAGTCTTCATTTAGAACAAAACATGCAAAATAAAAAGATGCAGAGCAGAAGACCCTGAAAACTCTTGACAACAAACCTCACAGTTATCATCACTGTTCAATACTCAGGAAATGTAGCCTTTTGAGGTGGAAAAATTTGATAAAGTATACAAATATATGTCTTGTTTACAAAATCCTCCATGGTCTGGCTCTCCCCATACTCAGTGACTTTTTAGGTACAAGATCAGACTCACTCCGGATTACGAGAGGGGTGACAAGAGGGGACCGCATTATTCCATCTCCGACAAGTGCTTTTAGTCAGTTAGCCTTCTCAATTAGAGCCTCCCAGCAGTGGAACTCTATTCCAAGTCATATCAGACGACTTGACACTTACCAGTCATTCCGTTCCACCACAAAAAAGTGGCTTATCGATGCCTACATTTGTCAACATTAATGTTGTTTTTATATTCTTAAAGTGTATTTTTTTCTCCCAGATGTTGCATGAAACGATGGTCTGTGTTTCTTGAGGGTTTGTTACTGATTATGTACAATTTTAGTAATTGTGTAATGTATAATGTGGTATATATATATATATATATATATATTACAGTTTTAGTAATTTTTTGCGTGTGTGTGTTCATAACGTGTTTTTATAATGTTTTATTAGTTACCAGGTAACCTTGTAAGATCTGGCCAGGGACTACGGGTGAAAATTAACCTTTTGGCTAACCCTGGCATATTTACACAGATTTTTATCTTTGTTTATTAATATGTGCTGTCTTGTTAAATAAAAATAAAAATAAAGTTAAGGAGAGGCTGCGTTCTATGGGGACATTCATGTGTCCGAATCTGGCAAAATACACACTGAAAGATGCCTTCAGTGCTAAAGGGTGCAGAAGTAGTTGCTACACCTCTCTGTCGTATGGAGTGTCATTAGGTGATGCAGTGGTTAGCACGGCGGCCTCGCTGGTTCGAGCCTCGGCTGGGGGTAGGTTCAAACAGCGGCGTTTCTGTGCGGAGATTGGCATGTTCTCTTCGTGTACGCAGGGGTTCTCTCCGGCTTCCTCCCACCAGTCCAAAAATGTGCAGCTTAGGTTAACTGGCTTCTCTAAATTCTCCCCAGGAGTGGGTGTGAGCGGTTGGTTGTCTCTCTGTGTTGGTCCTGTGATGGACTGGCGACCTGTCCAGGTGTACCTGCGTCTCGCCTGCTAATTGCTGGGATGGGCTCCTGTCCCTCGCAACCCTGAAGTGGACTAAGTGGTATAGAAATGAAGGAATTGAGAATCTATCTGTAGAAAAACAGAGTTAGGAATCAAAAACTTGGTTGCAAGGCGCAAGCAGAGTTCATTTATTTAGTCAGCATTAACAGAATACAGATAACAAATGCATGAGTCATGACCCGGGTCGGACTTTACTCTGTCAGCGAGCTGCTTTATTCAGTACAGGGTACTTTTTTATACATTTGTCCTCTCACTATGCAGTCATACAGGTGCTCGTCTCTAGCTACACAAGGTGAAATCATATATATAAACAATCATCCAGTGTATGTTTGTATTGGATATCAGGCATGTGACCTTATCACAACCACATACATACAGTGCTTATTTAATTTGACAGTAAAAAAGTCGTACAGTAGGGTGATATAGTCACAAGTGCTGGGATGTTGGCTGTCATTGGTTGTTTTATCTCTATGTGATACTCAAGGCCACTGAAACAACTAGTGACCACCTGGACACTCGACCCAGGTCAAAGGTCAGCCACTGAGTTTCATGGCCTTACCAGGGGAACAGGTGTCATAGGAAATTGTTTTTAATGAGTTGGCACTTTTAACGACATTGTTAAAGACACTGTCAATCAACCACATGAAAAGACGTTATCAAAACAGTGTATTCATGCATGCATGCATATACGCATTGGTCAATCTGACAATCCTGCATCTGTTCCAGTAGCCTGGCCTCCTAGTCCAGCAGTCCACCTGCAGTCCAGACCTTTTCACCTGCAGATCATGGAAAGGACATAGTGGATGCAGGACTGTTTAGCAGCTATGGGGCAGCGTTCCTCTCTGAGGTCCAGAAGCTAGCCTCCTCATGTCCCAGCTGTTTGCAGACTGTTGTTAGATTAAGAAGCACTTTCAGTAACCGAGCACTTTAAGTTTGAGTGTAATCTTAAATTACAAGGGAAGCAGTTTCACGGCTGCTGGGTTCACATCCTGGCCTGTGCAGAAAACATGCTGGTAAAGTAGGTGCTGCAGCATTCCTCCTCACCCACTAAGAAAAGGGGAAAATGTTTTGTAAATACTTAAACTGTAGCTTATGGTCTAGCAAGAGCGAGGGCAAAAGAAGCGGATGTAATGGAGTTATCCCATGGTACATCACCGCTGTGTGTCCTGTAGGGTGAGTCGTAGCAGACGTGAGTTTGGTTAATGTTTTTCTTACAAACACCAGTTGTGTCAGACAAGCAGCCACTGTATAAAGATGGATGCAGACAGGAAAGTAGCTTCATTTAAAATACTAACAGCTGTACATGTGGAATCTGGGTTTGAGCATGTTTTACCTGCCACGGCTCACATAGCTGTCTCATATCTGCCCGGTGCCTCTATGTATGAGGCATGACCTTTCAGTACAAAGCAGCAACTCCAGAGAGCTCTTGTCTTTTGATTCAGATGGGCTTATACTAAATCCTGACATTTCTTCCTGGTGGTTTACAGGGATGAAAGGCTTCTGCTAATAACTAATTCTGCTATGACAGTGATTAAATTGCTTTGAATGACAAATGCCAACAAACAGCAGTGAAACATTCCTGATTATGGTTTGTGTTTCCTTTTAAACTTCCTGTGGAATTTACTAAATATTTCTGCTTCTTTTTCTCCTGACAGGACTTTGAACGCTCTCTCCTTCCCTTCCCATCCTGTCAGTCTACCAGCCACTCAAGATGTAATGGTGTGTAGTCAGATTTCATTTATCTGTTGTCTCCGCAGGCCATCTTTGAGGCCACTGTTTCCGAAGAACGACAAGGCTACATCGCCTTGGACGACATCATGCTGCTCAATTACCCCTGCTGTAAGTACCTTCCTCTGCACTGCTCATAGCCAACCTGCTGACCTTTACCGAGTATCCGGCTGAACAATAGGAGTCCAGAGCAGAGCCCTCAACAGCTCTCCAGAGGTGATTGAAGACTTGGAGACAACGCTGCTGACAGGGGGGCAACATAGGCACATATACCTGGAGCCTGTCTTGAGTGTCAGGGCTGCAATAACACAGCAGGAGGCTTTTCTTTGTGCCGCTGAATGGCTGACCTTTCTGGCTGATTACTACGGTCCCAGCAAAATGCTGCTAGACCTAATGTGATGCTACAGGCAGGGGAAAGGACAGTTAGTGTTTGTATTCTAGCACCAAGCTGATATCTGGGGTTGGAGCTTTTTCTAAATTCATTCTGACACCCTTTATGGTCTTTTGGTAACTGATGAATCCATATTAGGAAACCCTGTTTTTCTATACATTTCAAAGATTACCAGCTTTAATGGCTCCTTGACCAGAAACTCAATGTCCTTAGTTATGAACCGTTGTCTTAGATTGCAAGGTAACTATTATTATTCTACATTTACTGTGTAATTTTCTTTTTGATTATCCTCCTGTGATGAGAAACCAGTTACTAGATGCTGCTTCACTCACATTGATGCTGGTTTGTGTTTTTTCTGTATTCCTCTCTACACATCCAAGACCCACACTGGCTTTCAGTGAGAATGGGCACATTTTTTAGCAGCATAAATGTGGGAAAATGTTAATGAATGATAATGTGGAGTATTTATGAGTTCATGAAATTCAGATATCCTTCTGGCGCTCATGAAACCAGACTGGCTGTCTGTTGTAAATCTCTCGATCCTCACTGGGAAACAGAGAAGCTAAAATAACCCTTTCCAAATGCAGCATCCAGATTTTTGTTTTTTTTACTTTTGTACAAAAGCTCAAGTTTACAGTTTCTCTGTGGATCAGGATGTGTTTCCATAGTGATTTAGGAAGGAGAACGTTGCCAGGGCCCCGCAGTGTGTGATTAGGACTGATTTTAGACCCGGTACAAATGGTGGCTTTCAGACGGGTTTGCACCCCTGTGACAGGATTTTTGTGCTATGGTGGCCCACAGGTCATCATCATTACTGTCACGAAATCCTGTGCTCATGTTAGGTTATATCTATTTGAAGCCAAGACACACAGTTCCTGCCCCAAGGAAGATTTAACTCGAAAGCGTCTGCTCAATTTGCAATCCCTCCCGTTTGTCATCTGTTTTTTTTTTACTATGTAAGCCACGTTTTATTCTAAACACGTGTTTCAGTCATGACTAATCTCCCCTGCATCATAAGAGCATTACTCATTTAAAGAACCAACATCCCAGACAGTCAAAATGCATTTGAGATTCAATTTACCTTGCCTTTATTTATTTTTAACGGTCTTAATTAAGGCTCGACAGGTCACATATCCACACTACTGAGCTTTTAGATTTCAAATTAAATTTTCTCAGTTATTATTAATGCAACTGCCATATCCTCAAATGACTTCTATAATTGGAGCTTTGAGCGTTAGACTTTTAGAGATGATTTAAAAAGTTTATGCTCAGACATATTATCCTAACTTGCACCACAACATGGTGTCCTCCGTGCTTCGTCTTTTTGGCCTGTTTTCATTCTGTTAGGGTCACTTCAGCTATCTTTAAAGAACATATGATGTATGTGTAAAATTAGTTATTTGTGGCTGGAAATGTGCAGATGAGGAAATCAGTTGCCCCCACTTGGCTTATTGCATGAGCAGAGCATGAAGCGTGCTGCAGAGAGAGGAGAAAAATGGAGGATGCCGTCTTTGCCGTGCAATTTCCAGGCAGATGTTGCTGTTGATTACTGTGAAAACCAAGCATGGCTGTGCTGGAAATGAATTTAGTCTGATATATGGCTTGCTAGTTGAAATGTGCCACCTCAAAGAGAAGATATTCTGTACACCACAGCAGGGTTTACTCTGTGTGCTCTCTGTTTTATATTAGACACTTAATATGTTGTTTAAGAATCCTGTTAGTGTACTTCACATAGGTTTAAATTAAGCTAATGGCTAACTTATCGCTTATTTTTTATGTATTTTTACATTGGGTGTATAGTTGCCCTTGTCATTGTTTAAATATATAAAACATAAACTTGAAAACATAAGCAAAAGGGGGTGTTTCATGTTTGAGCAAAATTAATATTAAATTGGTTAAAAGGTTGTATGCATTTATACCAACTGCTGGGGAAACAGTGTATCGCTGTGTCCGAATGTGCACCCTACGCCTTACATAGTGCCCTATATAGGGGTCACGCCATTTTTTCGGATTGTCCGAATGTCCAGAGAGAAAAAAGTAGGGCACTCAAAATTACCCACAATGCATCTTGAAAAGTAATGAGCATCGATGGTCACTAGACGGGTCAATATAGACCACAATGCATTGCGGGCAGAAGCTCAACATGGAGCAAGGAGGCTAAAAAATTTTGCTGCGCGTAATTAACTATAAGGAAACAAACAAAGAATAAAATACAACATAAGGAATAAAAATATTTACACACAACTTTGGATTGGATTTGAAATGACATCTTGATGCGGGTTGTGGTTGCTGTGGTGACGGTGGTAGTCATGTGGTTTGTGGCGAGGAAAAAATAGGTAGTGTGCTATGTAGTGCATCCCTATGTAGTGAACGAGGGGTTAGGGAGTAGGGTGGACATTCGGACTTAGCCTAGATTTAGGTACGCAAGCTAGCCATTAAGCTAGCCATTAGCTGCTAGTCATTTGTAACTATAGTTTTGGCAGGTTTTGATATTAAGAAAATGTAGACTATGTCTTTTTGAGAATTTTTTTTTTTTTTTTATGCTGCTGTTAGCTAGAAAATGTTAACAGTTATAGTTTGGGTTTAGGCTTTAAATCCCAACTTTATCATTTTGTTTAAAACTTTGTTGTAAATTGACTTTTATAAGAGTAGCTACTATATCATTTTAAAGGTTTTAGCTTTCTGTCTAAAGTGGATATTTTTTTAACCAAATGTTCAACAGATATGGTGAAAAACTGCAACTTTTTTTGTTGTCTAATATATGACTTTCACTAGAAGTAAATAACCTCCCCATCATGAGGTTAATTTACTTTCTAACAAAACTTTGTGGATTAAATCACCTATACGAAAACATACATTTAGGCCAATTTTATGCTTTGTATCCAAAAAGAATAACTTGCTGAAGCAAGGAACAAAATAAATTTTGGCTAGTTGTTAGTATCATTTAAATTTTTACTGTCATCAACAACTCATGAGACGTTTCGCTCTTTCTCATCAACCTTGAACAGATTAACCTAATTTTCTCTGCCAATTGAAGCATTTTTACACATCAAGCTCTTCAAGTAATCTAAAGTTAAATCTAAAGTTACCTAACTATGTGTCCTGTGTACTAGCGTACTAGCAAGCTAACTTCTAGCTAGCAAGCTAACAAAGTATTACTTAGCTGACCTCGTCCTTATGTAATCAGACACCTAGTTTTATCATAAGCCTCCCTGACATGTTTCAATGGTAGTCTTATGTCTTCATCAGAAGCATCGCTGGATGGAAACATGTCAGGTAGGCTTATGCTAAAACCGTTTGATATCATAAGAACTACATCAGCTATTAACTGCTGTTAACTTTATTAGATTAATATGACAAAGTATTACTTGCCTTCATATTTTCATATAATTTGCTGAGTAAAGACTGAGACATTTCTTTTTTACCTCTCAATGTACCTGTCACTTAACTTGATAACAAACTAGTTGTGAGTTAACATGCTAGCATGCTATCTGGGAGTTAGCTTGAGAATTCAACAGCTTGGTCATTTTAAAAGGCTTGGTTCACCTTTAGTTTGCACAAACAGATGTTTGGTATACTTTCAGTGTTATTAAACATGAAAAAAGCTGAATGACAAAGTACAGCCTCCAAAACAGTCAGAATTTAGAGCTGCTCTGTCACACGTCATTAGTTTTACTCAGGTCGAAGTTAAAGTGGTTTGTTTTCATGTTGTTTCTGCTATTCCCCTGAACAATGACCAATGTGGAAACAAAAAGCAGGCGTGAATGTCAGCAATGTCTGGGTCTTCTCTGAAATTTAGCTCAAATCTTTATAGATTTTTAAAAGAAATCTGCAAAAGAAAAATTCAAGAAACCACCAAGAGAAAACACAATGAGAGGGATTCATAAAAAAAAACAGGAAAACAATAGAAGCTGTAATTTAAAAAGGTTTGATTTGTTAAAGTGAGGAAGGACACAGTGTCCTCATTGCTATGCCTAGATCTGTTTTACTCTGCTTTTCACTGCTAGCTGTCATTTTTCATACAAGTCTTTCTCTGAGTGATTCTATAATTAGGGATTCATTTCAGATCAACTAAAAGTGAAAAAATCTGTGGGCTTTTTGGCTTAATATTTTATTTACTTACATACACCAGGATTGTGCCAAATCCATTGATTGGCAATCTGAAGCTCTTATGATTACATAGATATTAAAATCAAAATAAACACCTGGCTCATTATTTTGCCAACAGGCAAAATTGTGTCGTCAAAGACATAAATCAAGTACTACGTGTGTTTGCAACTTCCTGGATCTGTTCATCCAGGGTTTCGTTGTTGTTTGTCTAACTGCCTTGAAAAAAAAGTTTTGAACTGAAAATTGATATTCTGTGGGATATTATTATCAAGGAGGACTACTTTTTAAACACAGATCCATATTACACTGACTTTAACCTTATTATGTAAGTTGTGACTCTGGAAACGTCCCTCATAATTTATATTACAGTTTAGCCAACATTTACCGTCATTATGGCACAGAAACCGTATGTAACACAGTCAACAGGACACATTAAATAAAGAGGACAAAAAACCTTTCTATGCAACTAAAGCTTTATTTTGATTGATTGATTTTCAACTGAATGTTTTTTTAACATCCCCTTATCCCTTCTGTCTATTCTTCCTTCAATCTGTCCATCCTCCTGTCATTTTCCCTTTGTCATTTCTCCCCTCTCCTTTCATCATCACTCTGATCCTTTCATTCTTCCTTTATTCTTTTCTTTCTACCCTTTTAAATTTCTTCCTTTCTTTCTTCTCTTACCCTGTCATTCATTCCTTTTCATCCTTTCCTTTCATTCCTTCCGTTGTAATTGCTCCATTACCAAGTTATTGAACAATTATTAATGCAACAATAAGAAAAACCATCATGGACCATTAAAACTGAATTATTTACTGTACATTCACAACTTGTCCAATACTTCAATAGTTAATGTTTCCTTCGTTGTCACTGTCCAGTACCTCTGCATTTACTTTTATGTTTCTTTTCATTTCAGTTCACATTTCTTTAAAATTATTCTGTTGCTCTAACTCATCTCCCTCAGTATATTTAATTTTCCAGGCCCTTTAGCTTTCTCCAGTTTATTTTGCCTTCAGACAGTTCACAGCTCTGAGATCTTGGACCAAAATCAATCTCCGCGTAATGCATGCCAACAGGAGTGGAGGTGGGGTAATTCTTAGTTCATGCAAGTACCACAGGACATTGTCCCATGTTGGCCAGGAGAAGCAGTAGATCCCAATTGGATGCATAGATTTTACCTGAACATGAGTTTTATTTGCCTGTTGTATGAGGATAAATGTCATCATCATATTTCAGAGCACACCACTTTCCGACTCATTCTGACCCTCATCCTTCTGTGTGGGTGCTGTTGTCTGAACTGGAAAGGTTTGGGGTTTGTAACACTGGCACGCCAGGGTCTGTGTTGATGGGCAAAGGCAGCTCACTTCCCGGTAACTAATATGTCCCCGGGTGACTGTGACCAGCTGATGATGCGCATGGTTGATGGTACCACTGGAAGACCTGCTGGCATGTTCTTTAAGGTTTCACTAACATAGAACAGCTTTATGGAGTTCTGTACATCCACCAGTTTCTTGAAAAAGAGCTCATTGTTTGGTATACTATCCCGTGGCTGTCTGTCTGTCTGTGGCCTTCAACTCCATCTGGAGCAATCTTACCATTGGAGGTCTCAAAAAAGGTCCAGGTGCCCGACTGGAAGCAATACTTCTGCAAATAGAAATTGCCCTTCTGTCTGTACTTTGTATACGACCCATCACTAAAACATGCACCACAGCCACATTAGCATAAGCACTCTTGACCAGACTGAAAACTGGGTCAAGAGGAGTCCAGATTGCAGCAGGGCCTTTCTCTTTAGAAGAGCTGATTGGGCCAAAGCTCACAGGGATTTCATTTCCTCCCTGTACAAATGTATAACTGCAGTGTGAAGGGTTGTCTGCTGCTGGTTCCATTGAAAGTGGAGAGTTTGAATTTCAGAGCGGTACTTACAGGCATAGTCTTCAGATGGATGGATGGATGGATGGATGGATGGGTGGGTGGGTGGATGGATGGATGGATGGATGGATGGATGGATGGATGGATGGATAGATAGATAGATAGATAGATAGATAGATAGATAGATAGATAGATAGATAGATAGATAGATAGATAGATAGATAGATTTTCATGGTCTTTCATGTTCCTCATTAGTTTAAGCAAATTGTTGTTTATTGTTAAAGAGGTTGGCCTTGGAAGAGCTCCAGCATTTCGTTTCTGTCCTTTTTTCCCTCTTCCTTGTTTTTTTGTTCTTAGTACAGCCTCAGTTGTCCACTGTGGGATAAAAACACTTGCATATCTCTGGCATTTGCAACTGGAAAGTCTCCATCTCTGCAGCTGGGACATGTAGTCCTTCAAATTTGAGTGACAGCATATTGACTCTGCCACTTCTTCGAAGTCAGAGGGAATGTAGTTCTCCCCGAGAAAAGAGAGGTTTTCATGTACCTTGCATGGTCTCCCTGTCTGCAGTGGATGGTTGGACCACCCAGAAGGACGGCATACGGCTGAACAAAGATGCTACAGTTAGAGTTCTCAAGAAGGAATTTCCTGTGCAAGCTTCTGATTGTACCCTTCAGGAATCTTTTCTGTTTTTTAACTTCCCTCTTGTAGTTGTTTGAGATTTTCCAGCAGTCAGGCTATCATCCCATCAAGTAGGGCAGAACTCTGTTTGTAGCACAGAGGTTTGTGCTTCAGCTCAGTGATGAGGGAGGACCTACAGTGTTTTTGCTGTTTTCTAGAAATTGCAGTTCTTTTCTTGAACTTATATTTTTTCTTTCCTGGAACAGCAGATGGTCCAGGTGGACTTGGCGCGTATGTTGTCCAGCAGAGCATGGTGGAAATTTTAAAATCTGGTCCACTTGTCTAGGCACAGGCAACCTTCCTAACAAGTGCCAGGTGTTTGATCTGGGTTTCTGCCTTTTTCTCTTTTAAGTCTTTTTCTAAATTCATCTGTTCTTCTTTTCTCTAGTTTGAGTTTTGCCTTCAGATCCTGAATTTCTCTGTACAGGAAAATACAATACACTACTCTTTAACACGATTGTATGATCAATTTTTTTTCTAAAACTTTTTTTTAAAATAAATTTCTACCTTGACATCTAAGGCTCGACTTCTTCGGGCCTCTGGGGGGTAACTTGGCTCTCTATCACTATCTTTCTTTCTCCGGCCTGGCATTGGGATCTTCTCCCTCTCACTCAAGTGTTGAACTGTCTTCCACTTCCCAGTCGTCTGCCACTTTCTCTGTGTTTCTTTAAATATGCATCCCTTTTCTCAGAATCAGCATCACGGCTGAGCCCTGGGCTGCTTCTCTGCATCTTCCCAGCACACAAATAGCCATGTAGTAATAGTGTGTAACGTTGTACTTCATAGTGAAAATTACATAAGTCAACAGGGAACTGTCATTTCAAACCACTAAAACATCAGGATGAGCCATGAAATGAATGTGGAATAATGATCTCTAACCACATAGCACAGTTAGTGTAATGATGTATTCAGAGTGTAGATAAAGATGTAGATTTTGATGATATTCCTGTCATTCAAATCATGGTTTCTGTAGTCTAATGACAAAGTAATAATGCCTACAGAGGCATTTTATTCAGGTCATTTCTATGTAATAGCAATAATTAATCAATAGTTTAATATCAGTTAAATTATTTTCTGATACATATCATTCTAATTATGCATTTATGTATATATCCCATCATGCAATTTATGTGTAATAACAACTGAATCAAGTTAATGTGTATAAACCACCTAAAAAAGCATCGACTATGAAACTGAACCCTGATAAAATGTCGACTGCGTTACTCTCATATTTCTGTGCTTTCGCCACATTTTTAAAACATCTGAAGTCCCAAAGAAAATTTTGATAACACAGAAGACGAGCAATCAACCCACTCTGTGTGTGGACAGTCATTTAGATGAAACACTGAGACGGAGAAGATGAAACCAAAAAGCATGTGCCCTGCAGCAACGTGAGTCATGTGACTTTGGACCAAACCATTGCTGATTTATGGGGGTTTTTAAATAGATTTTAAAACAGCTTTATAATGTTTTAATGATTATTGTTTAACAGTTAATGCTGAAATAATATGTAAAAACACGTATTCTAGTGTGAAGGTTTAAGAGCAAACTTGACGTTAATAAATCTGACCGCATCAAAACTGCAAATTCCAACGTATAATTAGCATTTTTTGCTAAATAAATAATAGACCCAGTTACCTTTTTGTATTAAAGAAAAGAGACATTTATTCAATATAAAATTGGTCATTTTTTAAGTAATGACCAATAATATTTTATAATACTGACAAATACACCCCATGGACTTGAAATGTACCCCTACTTATAGAATCACTCCTCACTTTCTATTTGTTGCTGCACTTTTTCCTCTGTCACCTTCTCATGGAAACAGATTCTCTGCAGTATGCAGATATGTATTTACTGTAGTTTTGTCTGGTGGTTGATTAATTATTCTGGTAAAAAGGGAGATGAACCGTCATACAATGGGATGAAACTAAGCTTGGAAGCCGTACTAAGCTCTTGCTGATGCTAGCTTACATTAAATGCTGACGGGATGGATGCATCACCACCCCACAGTTTATCACACAGTGTCATTAACGGATATAATTTTGTCTTAATACACCGGCAGTGCCAGCTGTGACTTTTTTTTAAAGGCAGTTTACAGACAAAATGCAAATTTATATTAGTTATTCATGTCTGAAAGTAATATTTATTATCTAGAGCTGGTGTAATTGTGAGCTAATTCCTAACGTCATACAATAAACAATCATTTGATTCAAGTTGATTGTATTTGTTTGCTGGTTGGATGTTTGCAGTAAGTACGTGTCTTCAGTCATGTATTGTGTATAAAGGTTTTATGTGAGGCTGTACTTAGACCTGAGTGTAAAATAAATCACCCGTCATGTCTTTGTGTTTAATTCATTGAGACGGTAGTGTTCACGTCCACATCTGCTGCGTTCATCTGGCATGTCTTCCTTCCACAGACAAGGTGCCTCACTTCTCTCGGCTGGGTGAGGTGGAGGTGAACGCTGGGCAGAACGCCTCCTTTCAGTGCATCGCCACAGGCAAAGTCTCTGAGA
This sequence comes from Melanotaenia boesemani, assembly GCF_017639745.1. NCBI lineage: Eukaryota > Metazoa > Chordata > Actinopteri > Atheriniformes > Melanotaeniidae > Melanotaenia > Melanotaenia boesemani. Next base: position 4,166,012 of record NC_055698.1, read on the forward strand.
CGGATCCCTTCCTGCTGGAGGTGAGAACAGGCGTGGGCGTCTGAGGGAGCTTTTGTTTTCTCCTTATTTATCATCTTTGCTCCGTCAGCCAGGCCCACATCTCACAGCTTGAATCATAGAACGAGATTGGAGACCGCAGGGAGAGGAAAAGGCATCTCCAGGAAGGAAGAAAGCCTTTCACACTGTTTATTCTGAAGAATTTACAGTTTTTACACTTGCATACAAGGCTGCTAGTCAGACGTTTGGATAATATTCAGCCTTTTTGGATGAGCTGAAATTATAGCAGTTAATCTGATCTCAGGAGAGATTCAGGCTGAACTCGCAATAGTTTGAGAAAGACCCAGTTTAGCCAGTAATACTGAAAAGGTAGAAGTTCCCCCAAAGAAGAATTCACCAACAAAACCAGTGTTCTAGGATGTAAAGGCTTGTTCATTTGTGTGTTTCATTCAGAAATGGAACTGTAGGCCAGAATTTCTTTAAGCCAGCCTAACGATTCACAAGCTGCCAGCAAGGACAGAACGCTGTTTTCCTTTTATTATTGCAAACGTGCATTTGCATTCTTATTAGTTTTGTCCATCTGAGCACAGCAAACATGGAAAAACAACGTTTCCAATGGATGACTTTGATGCGGGTTGTTGAAGCGCACCGCTGAGCAAACATCTGCCCACTGTGATGCGAGGGGTACCGGGGACTGCAGCTGGATCTGATAAGTCAGGCTTCAGAATGCACCCTGAAAGCCTGCGTGACATGCAGGTTTTAGGGAGAGCCAGGGATTGTTCCACCTGACAGCATCACCACGAGTAGGATTACATCCTGAAGAAGGCATGTTGCTGTGGTTCAGCAACACGTGACACCTCACAGAGGCTTCTCTGCTGCTGCACCACGACTTCGCCATCCATCACCCGGCAACCGCAAGCCGCCATAATGATACAAAGCCATTTAGCCAGCAGCAACGGCCATCTGGAAGCTACGTTGTCATTGCTGCCCATACCGCGATGGGTGGCGTACAACCCAGCATGGGTCGTAGACCTTCAGTTTTCCTCTACAGGGACAAATTTAGCTGATCGTCATCGCAGTCATCTTCCATCCACAACGACCGCACTGCAGGCAGGGATGAAAGAAGCGCCATACCTACCTGACAGCCACAATAAAATAAAGATTTAACACACTTAGAGCTGTAGTTCAACATTCTACCTCCTGTAGATTAATCTTTCAGCCCAGGACCCCCTAAATCAGGTCTCAGTTTACATCTTAGTTCAGGTCTCCAGTGGGTCGGACCAGTAAAATAGCCTGACAACCCACAGTTCTCCTTTTGTTTTATGGCAAAGAAGTAGAGAACGAAACCTAAATGAGATTCCAAGTCATGTTATTCCAATAATAACTCGTCTAGTTGAGAAAATCTTCTTCTTCTCTGAATTTCATCTCTTCTTGTGTCCAACTGAACCAAAGATGTCCAGTTATTATCATGCCTGAATCTGTATCACTGCAGAACGCCGTCAGTCAGCATGCAGGAGGCCTCTGCGGAGTTTTTATATTCAAAATGTCCCAGCTCAGAGTCTGCATGTGTGGCGTCACGGTTTTACATGCTGCAGAAGAATATGGAGTCAGTCCAGACAGACAGCTGAATCCCAGTCATTAGTCTCCCTGTGAAATGCCTGAAGTTCCAGTTTGTGTGGTTAAAAAGGTTTGTATCTGCAAACATGTGCTCACAGATGCAATTCTGGTTTTTTCGCTTCTTATTTAACTTAGTTAGAACAACCAGTGTAGTCCAGTCCTCCTGAACTCCTGTCCATCCGGAACAACCCAAGGCTCCACGTCGCTCAGGTTACATCCAAAAGATCCAAAACGAGGGAAAGTTTCCATCTAAATAATCTTAGAGCTGCACATGCTCAGTGTGTTCTCTTTATCTCTGGCTGATTATACAAGTTTACTGTTTTTTAATTAAAAACATCTTCATAAATAAAGAAGAAATAAAGTAAATGTGCAGCAGGAATGCAGCCATTTGTGTATTTTAGTTGCTATTGTCTGTGTTAGTGCTTGACTGTATTTCTTCCAGGATCTCCGGATGGATGTGGTGGTTATATGTCGCAGGACTCACTTCCTCTAATGTTATTAAGTTATTAAAGAAAATGGGAGCTATCGGCTTATCCTTAATATAATGCATTTATAAATGATGCAGCAGGTTAGTGTGCTGGAGGAAGTTGAGTTTGTCTTTTAATCACTGCAGTGTTGCAGGAAAATAAGTCGTCTGAAGATGTAGAAGATGAAAAAGTTGTGAAGGCATTTAGCTTACCAAAGCCCCGAAAGTCATTCTTCTCATGCCTCGGCTGAAAATACTTTCAATTTCCATAGTCTGAATATGAGCTAATATAAATCTTCTAAAAATCCATCCCTGAATGCCTCCACTCCTCCTCTGGCCTTGAAGCCTGAACATCTAAGTGCTTTTGAAATGCAGCAGCAGGAGAAGACGCTTTGCAAATGAGATCTCAGTATTCCTGGTGATCCATCCCTTGTGTTTCTAGCCCATTTTATTTCACACCCCTCTCTCTGAATTGAAGCGTTTGAAGATCATTGGCATGTGAAAGAGACATTTTTAAAAAAAAATAGTTATGTAAATACACCCTGACACAGCATCATTAGAGGGAGAATTAACTTTCTTTCCAGCTTTCTCTGATTTTTAAAAGCTAGTGACTGTGCACACGGAGCTGCATACAACACAGACTCGCAGGAAAACAACAACACTTCCTCCTGCTGTTTGACTAGCATCTTCTTCTTAGCCCAAATCAGCGCCGGCCTCCAGTATTTCCTACTTTTCCTGTTTAGAAAAGTTAAGCGGATAAAAGGAATAGTGTCTGTTCTCCCATTTGTTGATCAGGGCCTGTTTGATAATAAAATACTCTGCTTAGTTTAACAGTTAGCATCATTGTTAGCATCCTGTTTCCTTTGCCCTTAATTAAATTCAAAACATCCAAATCTGAATCGGTAAATATAGTAACTTCAGTCTGCTAGCATGCAGGGCTTGCATGCTAGCAGAGTTAACTAACAGAGGAATTTATTTGCTCTAAAAACTTTCAGGTGGGTGTAAAATCAGTCAGTTCAGAACAGTGTAAAAACTGTGAAAAGTAGGCCACATTTAAAGAAAAATTCAGATGAAATTGATAGCAGAGCTGAAGATATGAGCTGTAATCTGCGGCTTCAGGCAGCAGTACTCAGCCACTGTACACATAATTACATATTTTCTGACAGCGCTGTGTTTCTCCTCCTAAACCAGCTCTAACATGTGTATGTCGAGCCTGCTTACTAGTGACGAGCATGAACAGGCGACAGCCACAAATAATCAGCTTCTTCCTGGAGAGAGCTGCATATATTGCATCTTGCACCTGAAAGGCTCATCGGGCTCCGGCCGGACTGCTCGAGCTAACAGTGTGCCTGGAGCGCTGACATGTCAGCACGGAGGAGGTGTCAGTTCGAGTCCTGGTCCACAGAAAAAACCACCCGCAGGCCTGTCAGCAGCCTCAACGCCGTTGTTGGCACTGACATTTATCACATATTCATTATCTTGCTCTCCCAGGTAGCAAATCGTAGCCCTCCTCCGTCTTCCTGTCTGCTTCTCAGCCAGGCGGCCATTTTTAACCTATTCCATAGACGTAAACTCGGCTGTTCCCTGTGTGTGCTGTTTGTCCTGCCGTCAGCGGAGAAGCGGCGTGGTGCTCGACTCGCCCTCGTTGTCGCGGTTGAGCCACAAGAGACTGATGGCGACTTTCCAGGTGGAGGCTCAGCGTGGAGAGCAGGACCTCTATCGCTGCATCACTCTGTCTCCCAGAGGCGCAGCCGTCTCCAACTTCGGGGAGCTGATTGTCAGAGGTAAGCTGTCTGCACACTTCATATCCCAGTTTATTTCATCTACAATATTTACATCTTCACATTTCATGTCTGCAAAGGAGCAGGCTGAAGTTTAGCTTACATGGCCCTACCCCACTTCTCCAGCACACTGTAACACTCCAACTCTGTTACACAACTCAAATTTCCTACTTCACAATAAAAAATGTACTACTACCTCCCCCCTCCCAGGAAACATTGATAAATGAAACAAAACCCCAGAATATTTCTACAGATACAGCGTAACAATTTAGTATAAATAACAGGAGTAAAACATATAAACTGTACAAATTATAAAGAGTGAATAATGATATTAAAAGGCCCTACTTTAGTTCTAGCAGTATCTTTAAAAGGACCAAGTCATTTCATCATGGTTGCAGTCCTGTGTGGATTTTAGCCAAAGTCATTTTCTAAACACTGTGAAGCTGCTAGACCCTCTGATATCAGCGGGAATCGAATTCCACTTCCTCACCACTTTTCCAGAGAACACTGATCTTCACCCGCCCACTTCTACCGCTGCCGGGTGAGTTCAGGGGGAGGAACCAGCCCATGAGCTCGTCTGAGCAGAAACTGTAGTTTTCAAAGCTAAGAAGGTTATATTTGTTTAGACTATTACGTGGTGATACTCTGTTGGTTTTTTATCTAACATTTTCAAGATCTGTTTGCAAGACAAGGCAAATTTATTTCTACAGCACATTTAATGTACAAGACAATTCAAAGTGCTTTACATAAAACATTAAAAGCATCACAGCAGGGTGCAGGAAGCAATAACAAGTGCATTAAAAACAGACTTTTACAAGAATAAATAAAAAAAATTCAATAAACAGGCTGTAAGGCTGGCTGTGGGAACATACAAGCATTTATCAGAAGACAAGTCAGGTTGTTGGTTGGCTGGTTGGAGATGTGGAGCTACATAAAGTTAAAGATTAGACAGCTTACCCTGGGAAGTAAACAAACCTCAGAAAATTGATGGTGCATTCCAGTTGTCCCGTAAATTCGAGTGCCTGAGCGTAGGTGATGTCATCAAGCAGGCAGCTGACGTTCCAGCTGCACCAACTCCAGCAATGTATACGCTTCCAAAGTAAACTTCTAAAATGACCGCATATAAAACTAGAAAATCCACCATGACAAGACCAGCGTATTCTGGTGATAACAAATAATAACACAACATAGCTATCAATAACTCGGTGCTGTTCACACCAGAAACTTTATGGATACAGAACAAATGAGGAAGACTTTGAATAAAGACAGCATTGAGGGTGGTTCCAGGCGCCGCCATCTTTAAATCTGGACTCTCGGGGTCCTCTGCAGCTTATGAGTTGTCCGTTCAGAAAACTAGGTCACTGACATTTCCAGCAAGACAAGGATCCTTCGGAAAACTAATTCCCAAGTGTGATGTTAAAAGTCAGTAAAGAAAGTAAAAAGTTTAAAAAGATACAGTTTCTGCTTCTTACCATCCGTAGAGGAAAATTATTCTGGCTGTGGAACTAAAGCGAAGGATATGATGTGACCAAATAAAAAAAAAAGAATAGAATAAAATAGATAAAATTTACTGCCATTTGTACAAGTTAAAAACAGGCAGAGTGGAAATCTTGTGTGTATTAAGTAGCAAACAGAAAATCTGCGTTCAAGACAAAAAGGTGCATAAGGTAAAGAAACGAAACATTATAATTACACTATGCCTTATAAATTAAACAATAAAACAGCACAAATGAATTAAAAACAGTAATAAAAAATGGACATAAAGTATTTATTTTCTTGTACATTTCGCTTGATGCAACTTCCCCTGTAGCATCACATGCTAAAGGGAATCTGGCCCGAAGGGCTAAGGGACTCTACCCAAAGAGTCGCAGTAACCACTTTAAAATGAGATATAACCAGATTAAACCTGAAGTTTGTGATGATGTCAGTATATGTGTAGTTAACAGGAAGTAGCATTAGCGAGCTTATATTAGGAGCTAGCCTCCTGTTAGCTTGACAGATTGTTCAGCTAGCTTTTCTGCTTCTGTGCTTCTTTTCTTGATCTTATTAAAAAATTTAGTTCCTGATGTTAGTTGTCATATTCTACAAGAACACTTAGAAAAAGAGGTGCTGAAACTGATAACCCCTATAGTATTTTTGTTGCTGGTTAGCTTGAGCTGTCTGAAAAAAAAAAGCCTTACAAGCTGTACAATCTTTCTGCAAGGCCTCTCACCAGAACTAGACTGTTTGTTCTGTTTGGGTCTTCTTCCACTGGTCGCCTCCAGGTTTTCCTACATTTTTTATGACTTGGTTTTAGGTTTCAGACAAAGTCTGCCTTCCTCTGCACTGCTGACCCTCCTTCACCACAATCTGACTGTAACCTGAAATCTGCCGTGTTTTCTTACACTCCGCAGTCTGAAATAGCTTAAAAGTTAGATATAAATATAAAAATATCAATATGTATAATAAAGCTTTAACACATAGTTTCTGTTACATATTGTGGAACAGGTTTCCCAGAATGCACTTTGAGAAAAACAAACCACAGAAAAATATATATTTGCGCAAATAAATATGAGAAAAATACAAATGGGAAATAAAATAATTTATAAACAAAAATCATAAATTTAAAATAAAATAGAGAAGAAAATAAATTTAGGGAAATAAATTGACAGATATAAAGTAATAGAAAAATTTATAAAAGGAGAAAAAATAACTAAGACTAAAAAAGTTCTTTGGAACAACTGGAAGCTGTAGGAGTCCGCAGAACTTAGAAGTCATGCAGATGAAGCCTGCTTTAAGAAAAAATTAGAAAGGATGTATGTGATGATGGATGTTATGGCCATACCTGGAAATGAGTTTGGCCTTTGGTACCAGGTGGTTTTATTTCCCCACCCAGACCAGAGCCAGGCCCCATGAGAGAACAAAGAAGCCCACATTAAAGGATGCTAAATCATTCTGTTGCTCCAAGTCTCCATTTATCATGTTATAAAAAGCTCTATGGGCAGGTGCTGTCAGCGATATATCAATCCCCAAACCTCCATCCCGCCCATACTACTCGCAGCTCCTCACCCGCAGCGTCTGATGCTGGATTCATTTTATGTGAGCCCGTTTGATGAGGGTCATATTACCCATCAAGCCTGGAGCTTTTTTTCCTGTTCAGAGGACAAAATTAGTTATGCAATTATTCATGTAAATACACTCTGACACAGCATCATTAGAGGGAGAATTAACTTTCTTTCCAGCTTTCAGGGTCTGTGACACCCTCGCTGTCTGTCACTCTCGTAGTCCTGATGTGATTAAAAGATTTTTATGATGAAATGCTCGGAGGAGCAGAAATAATGTTATGGGGACTGTAAAACTAAAAAGAGAAAATCCGTGACCGACATCCTTGAGTTCTCCTTTTCTTGCATGATTTTGTTCTACTCTGTTGAAAATCACTGCAGTGTTTTCAGTCCTTCTATCTGTGTTTTCCAGGACATTTTTTATTTTACATCACAACAAAGTCCAGTCTGATGAGATTATCTATTTAAACTTCTGTGTTGTTTGGGAATGTCAACATATTTGATAGGAGATTTGATTTGGCAAGCTAAAAAAGAAAGTATGATGTTCTCTGTTGCAGTACCCCCGACACCGATTGCACCCCCGCAGCTCTTGCGGGCAGGTCCCACCTATCTCATTATCCAGCTTAACACCAACTCCATAGTCGGGGACGGACCGGTGATCCGTCGGGAAATCCAGTACCGGGCCAGCCAGTCCACGCTGACGGAAACTCATGGTGTCAGCTCACTTACATATAAGGTGTGGCACCTGGAGCCAGACACAGAGTACCGCATCAGTGTCCTGCTCACCCGACCTGGGGAGGGGGGCACCGGAGCTCCTGGACCCCCGCTGGTCAGCCGGACAAAGTGTGCAGGTGAGTCTGAGCGAATTATGCATGGCAGTGGTACTAATGGAGCTTCAATGTCAAACACAAGTCTGCAGTCACATTTAGACACAAATTAAACCAGTAAATGAAACAACTAGACCTTAACTTAAAGACTTTTTTAATTACTTATCAGGTTTTTTTAAGGAAACAATACAGTTACATCTTATTCAGTCAAGACTTCATTTAAAGTCCAGGTTGCAGGTTAGCAATGACCAAAAACAACATAATACTCAGCAGCCTCTTCAGATCTCTTCATGTGGAAGATTCCAATTCTCCCTCGTCCAGGTGTTTATTTGCTCCAGAATCTGACACAGTAAGCCTACACACATAAAGTTGTGTATCATCTGCAAAACTGTGATAATTAATGTTAAAGTTCAAGGGAACAAACACAAGTTGAACAGAAGAGGTCCAAGGACTGACCCCCTGGGGGACTCCACAAGTCATGGCCACTTGCTTGGATTCATAGCTGCTGATCGGAACTTAATAACTCTAGCCTTTTAAACAGGATCTGAACCAGTTAAGGGCCGCTCCAGACAGTCCAGCCCAGTTTTCCAGCCTGTGCAACAGGATTCTGTGATCTACAGTATCAAACGCAGCACTGAGATACAGCAGAACCAGGCATTTAACACAGGCTTAATGGCGGCTACCTTTAGTGACTTGGAAAAGACCCTGATTGGCATCAAACAGACCAAGAAAAGACAATTATCAGAATAATAAACAATGTCAGCTAACAGTGTCAAACATCCTCATCCTGTTGTAAAGTTTACTTACACATACTGGAGTATAAACAGAATAGTGATGGTGAGGAAAACAAGAAAGCAAAATGGATTTGTACAGATTTTTATAGTCCCAGAGGATCATTCCTTATTTCCTAATATCATAAAGTCAGCGGCATAAAATGTCGAACATTTTTGTTTCCAACTCTGATGAACTAATGACTTTCCCATCAGCTATGGATGAACTTCATGTGAAGTGCTAATTAGCTAGCTGGAATGCTCAACCAAGCTGCCAGTTGAGGTAAACATGACATGTTAGCATTGTCACTGCATCACTTGTCATAAAACACCAGAGGAAAAAGAGTTACAGCTACATGTGACTTCTAACGAGCTGCTGTGACACATCCAGCGAACGACGGCTCGTAGCGCAGCGTTTTCATTTTGCTCATGCTTTGACCTTCATGCAGGTTTCTGAGCTGCATCAAACTGTTATGACACATCACTTAACAGCTTGCAGTTTGCCTGCAGCCACTCAGAGCAAAAGGTTTGTTTGTTGTCATCGCACCATGAAAGATGTCTGATGCTTTCTCCTTATCAGTGGCTAACCTCCAATAAAAACACATGATTATTTGGAAATGTAATTACGCTTTCATCTGAGCTCATTTACATGCAAGACCAGGGTTGTGGGTGATGTGTAGAAAACCAAAGATCACGTGTGGAGATCCACCACAGCACTGGGTGAAGCACTGGTCTGATTCCAGCTGGTTTTTCTATGCAAGGCAAGGCAGTTTATTTGTACAGCACATTTCATGTACAGGACAATTCAAAGTGCATTGAAGGCATTACAGATATTTAGAAATAGTAAAAGGCATCAACACATAATCACAATAAAATAATAAATTACATAAAATGATTAAAAGCAAGATAAGTTAAAAAAAAAGTTAACATGCAGATTTCATGCATAGGCGCATGAGAAAAGAAATGTTTTTAACCTGGATTTAGCTTTTTAGTTCTCTCTTTCTATTTCACATCATGACAGCAGGGTCTTCTCACCACCACTCGTCTGTGCTGTGCCCACAATGCTGCTCATCTGAGGGGAATAAAGACGAGTGGACGACATGACGTCCTGTCACCTGCCACAGTCTTTGATCCCCTCGCGTCAGCGCCTCCACTCGCCCACCTCCTGTCGACTCCCATTGCTCACATCTGAAGCTTTTTCCCCGGGGTGGAAGCAGAACTCAGCAGAGGCTCTCTGACCCCAAACTGGATGAATTTGTCTTCTTTATGTCTCACAGAATTAAATTTTTCTTCGTTTGGACACTCAATGAGCGTGACATTTCATGAGATTTCAGTCACATGCTGCTTTTGTTGAGGGTAGCTTGCTGCAAAGATTTCAGATGCTACATGAATGTTTTCCACATTTCCTTTTCCCTTCACATCAGACTTTGCAGTCTTGGCATGACCGGAGTCACACGCCAAACATGGGCTTCTTAATCCCACATTTCTGACATTCTCAAAATGAAGTTTGTTTGCTTGTACGAAAGCCTATCAACGTAAAACTGCAAGGGAAAGTCTTACTTTACTCCCTTTGTTTCTGGCTACTTTATCAGTGGATATTACAGAAGGTACCGAGGACTCTTCATACAAACACCAACTACAAATCCTCTAAAGAGTAGAGAAGAGAGAGTGCAGCATTTTCCCCCTTCGTCCAATTCATGCAACAGTTCAGAGATTTCTGAAGGTAGGAGAAGTCCGTAGTTCAGGGATCTAAACCTCTGGTCGTCGAGGGCTGCTGTCCTGCAGGTTTTAGGCTCTCCCTTGTTCCAACACACCTTATTAAACTGAAATAGATCCAACAACTTGTTATCAAGTTCTGCAAAATGACCCATTAATTTGAATCAGAAGTAAGGAAACATAGAAAACCTGCAGGACAGTGGCCCTCAAGGACCCGGATTTGAGACCCCTGTGGTAGTTGGTCTGTTTACAAATCTCCTAAAAACAAAATTGTGTCCGAACTCTGACATGGCAACCAAACAATGTGCCATGAATGTAGAGTGTAACTCATTAAAACCTGTGCATATTAGTTATGATCCTGAGCATCTTGTTGTAACATCTAACCACCTCCATGCGCTCCCTCTTACCACTTTATAAACCTTTCTGGTCAACTCATCGAGTGTCTGTCATAATTTAGAGGCCATGGCTGTATTGTGGCTGTTAGTACCTTCACCAGGAGGATTCACATCTGAGATGTTGGTTTTGTTTCTAAAGGCTTTAACTTTTAGTAGCTTTAATTATGCACAGACAAATCAAAACATTAAAACCACAAAGAGGGAAAATAAATAACACTTATCATCACAGACAACCGGCATCCTGGCATTACCAGTTAAAACTCTTACACTTTGGAAGGACTCCAAGAAGAAGGGTTAGAGTTTTAGACGAGTTAGATGAGTGATATCCCCAAAGAAATTATATCACAATTTAATTTAAAATATCTCAATAACGATGTCACAGACTATATTGATGTCTTTTATCAAACAGTAAGTTTCAGTCTTATCCTTCCAGCATCAGCCCGACAGCCAAATAACGACTCTTTATAAAACATAATCTATCTGATGCATTTTCAACTCCTATTAGTTAACAGTGTTTCTGGAAAAAAGGAAGACAAAAGAACATTGCTGCTGAGATGAGGCCTGTTTTGTTCATGGCAGGGTTACTTATTTCAACACAACACCGGACCTCCTGCGAGTGCTTCGGGACAAGGGAGGAGTCCACAGCAGCGCCACTGCTCATTAGGAAAATGAAGAAACTATAAGCGCTTTCACATCAGTCCATGAGTCTCCAAGAACACCTGAAAAGTCGCTGGATTTTCGTTGCTCATTTTTAATCGGTTGAAGGATCTTAATACTCAATATATGGTGCAAATTACTAAGTTGGCAGCATCGAGCAGCTTCCGGTATTTTCCCAGATTCTCCTTCAGAAGCAGCAGACGTGTGATGACTCAAGGAATACGTGACAAAATCATTTGGTTACAGCAAATCTATTTAATAAAAAATAGTTTGTTTTGTCTATCACTGTTTTTTTGGTGGTTTGAAGCAGAAGTCAGCTTTTCATCACTGCTTTGCTTCGCCATGTTTCCTTGTTCCCTCGCTCAGCTGAGCTCCTGTGCTGCAAAGGTCCACTTGCAGTTAAATGACGTCATTGCACCGTGAAATGTGTGATCATGTGATGTCATGATATTACATTTTCTACTTCTCATGACTCAGAAAGAAACCCTAGAGGTCAACTGATTGTTGAGTGACTCTAAAGTTTCAGGCAGCTCATAATTTTCCAAATGACTCAGCTGGGGCTATGCTGTTACCTTCATAGATGTCTGCAAGGATACATGCTTCCTCATGCTTCATCTGCAAAAATCAGGTCAAAAACAGTTAAAGGCTTTAATTCCTTTGCTTGGTTCAGTCCTTTTTGCACAATTTCTTCATGTTCAGCTGTAATAAAACCACAAAAAAAATCAATAAACTTCCTTTAAATATTATAAGTTACGCCACAAGCAATTGGCACATCTTGAAACTCGGAAGTCTACAGTCCAGACCCGTTAGGTTTTAATGGTAAGTCTGAGGTTGTGCACTCAGTTTGAACATAGCTGCCAGCAGGAGGGACAGGCCTCAGTGGCAGCTCACTGATGCAGCTGTTGAAGATGAGGAGGATGAGATGAAATGTGAAAATCCACAGGGACTTCCCCACCAACCCTTCCTCCAGTGCTCATCTCATGTCTGGCTTCCCCATCCTCTCCCCACTAATCCCTCTGATTGGGCTAATCAAGCAGAGTTTAGGTTGACTGGCTGAGGACAGGGATGTGACGAGGACATGGCCGGACGGCCAGCTGAGGACAGGCGTGTGGCGAGGACGGGGCTGGATGGCCGGCTGAGGACAGGCATGTGGTGAGGACGGGGCCGAGCTGGCTGAGGACAGGCGTGTGGTGAGGACGGGGCTGGGCTGGCTGAGGACAGGCGTGTGGTGAGGACGGGGCCGAGCTGGCTGAGGACAGGCGTGTGGCTGTAATGATGAGTTATGGTGTCTGAAGCAGAGAGTGAACACTGGGTCGGCGAGCTTCTGGTGACAGGGTTGGTTTTAACAGGATTAGACTGCCATACGGGCCTGATGTTGTTAAAGGAGTCAGATATTAAACCGGTTACTCTCAGACATCTTTGACATGACTAGTATGATACAATTTTATCTCACTAAATTCTTCTTTTTAGATCGATTGATTCTTTTCTATGGGGTTTTTACCCGGATCGGCTGTCAGAAGACAAATAAGTTTGACTCGGTGTTGTGGTGTTTTTTTGCTTCTGGGAAGAACATCCTTCAAATCATCAAATACTGGAGGGACATTTCCTCACTGTCTTGGATCCGTCCCCTCAGAGGTGATATCTCCTCTGTGACATTGCTTCATTCATTGATGTATTGTGATCTATGTTTAGTGACAGTGCTCAGGACCGGTCCAACCCCAGAGTCGTCCTCGTCTCCGTTGTCGCCGTTCTGAAGGCCTCACTCTTGTCTTGCTCTGTCAAATGTCTTTGCAGCACATTTGGAGATCCAGGCAAGGCCACAGGACTGAAAAGTCCTTGTACGAGTTTGAAACTGGACGCTCTGCTTGACAGGGACATGGAGATGTGCAATTCCAGCATTCACACATGACAGCAGTAATTAGGCTTCATCCGTCCACCTTCGGTTCCCCGCTGTTCTCTGGTTGAACCTCACTCATAGGAATGTGGAGTTCTGTGCTGCAGGTTATTTCTTCAGGCAGTCAGATTTTTTCCTTTTCTTTCACCTCTCTGTAACCTCAAAGTCTGAGTTTGTGAAGTCAGCTGTAGCCCTGCCATCTCCTCATTGTGTTTCCATTTTTAAACTGTAAACTTTTCTTTTCAGTATGAATTAAAATTTGTGCTTTAGTGGAAAACAAAGTCTCTGTCCTGTAACATCCAACTAGAATAATCAGACTTACCATTTTCTTTAGTAAACAGCACACAGGTGCATTTCTTATTAGACAGACAGACAGACAGACAGACAACTTTATTTATCCCCGAAGGGAAATTGCGTTGTTACAGTAGTCCAGTAATAACATAAAAAAATCCACAGTGGAATAAATTAGAGAAAAAAAAATACGAATACAAGAGTGAATTGGCAGATAAAGTGCAGTGGCAAGATGAGTAATAATGAAAATAGCTATCAGATATTGATATGTAAATATGACTATGTAAATAAAGGAAGTGCAAGATAATACAGAATGTTGAATGATGTGCAAAGGATACAAATATTATATAATTGTATATCAGAGCGACAACTATAGGTTGCAGTAAGTACAATGGTTGACTTAGTCCAGTTGTGTGATCGTGTCTTTGGCAGAGGTAGATGAGTTATGGAGTCTTATTGCAGCAGGAAGGAACGATTTCCTGTACCGTTCCTTAGAGCAGCGGGGTTGGATCAGTCTGCTGCTAAAACTGCTCTTTAGCTTGTCCAGTGTGTTATGGAGGGGGTGGGAGGGGTTGTCCCTGATTGCCAGCAGTTTTGCCAGCATTCTCTCCTCCACCACCTCCTCCAGGGTGACAAGTTTAGAGCCAACAGCAGACTCTGCCTTTCTGATCAGTTTCCTCAGTCTGGACACTGCAGCAAAGAAGATGGCGCTCGCCACCACAGACTGATAAAACATCTGCAGCATCTTATTGCAGACGTGAAAGGACCTGAGCCTCCTTAAGAAGTAAAGCCGGCTCTGCCCCTTCTTGTAAATGGCGTCTGTGTTGGTGGACCAGTCCAGCTTATTGTTAAGTGTGACGCCTAAATATTTGTATGAGTCCACTGAGTCCACATCCGTCCCATTGATGAAGACAGGAGAGGGCAGAGGCTTTTTCCTCCTAAAGTCCACCACCATCTCTCTCGTCTTCGCCACGTTCAGCAGTAGATGGTTCTCCCCACACCACCTCACAAAGCGGTCCACCAGGTCCCTGTACTCCGCCTCCCTCCCCCCCTCCACACATCCCACAATGGCCGTGTCATCAGAGAATTTCTGCAGATGACACGATTCAGTGCAGTACTTAAAGTCTGATGTGTATGTGGTGAAGAGGAAGGGAGACAGCACAGTTCCCTGGGGGGCCCCAATGTTACTGATCAGACGATCAGACACACAGTTCTGTAACCTCACAAACTGCGGTCTGCCCGTCAGATAGTCGTCTACCCAGGCGACGAGGGGAGCACTCACCCACATGTCCAGCAGTTTGGCCTTCAGCAGTCCAGGCTGAATGGTGTTAAAGGCGCTGGAGAAGTCGAAGAACATGATGCGGACTGATGTGTCAGGTCTATCCAGGGAGGAGTAGGCCCTCTGCAGCAAGTAGATGATTGCATCATCAACCCCAACATGGGGCTGATATGCAAACTGGAGGGGGTCTTGTGATTGGCTCACCAGTGGCCTGAGGTGCGCCAGAACCAGTCTCTCCATGACCTTCATGATGTGAGAGGTCAGTGCTACTGGCCTGTAGTCCTCCAGTGCAGTAGGACGTCCTTTTTTGGGCACTGGGACCAGGCACGATGTTTTCCAGAGCACTGGCACTCTCTGAAGGCGTAGGCTCATGTTGAAGAGGTGCTGGAGAACTCCACAGAGCTGACCGGAACATGCTTTCAGCACATAAGGGCTGAGTCCGTCCGGTCCAGCGGCTTTCCTCTGTCTGAGTCTCTCCAGTTCTCTCTTCACCTGGCTGGATGTGATGTGGAGTCCAGACTGGGGGGTAGGGGGTATAGCAGGTTCTGAGGTGGATGTAAGCAGTGGGCTGGGTGGTGGAGGTGACAACAGAGGTGCTAAGAGGTGTCTGCAGCCGGAGGTGGGGAAGAGCTGTGGGGGCTGTGAGGAAGTCCTGGGGGCAGGAGATGAGAATGGGTCCCAGTAGGTGGTGGTGTTGGTGTTGGTGGGGGTGGGGGGAGGTGGGGAGTTGTTGTATTGAGATTGAGATGCAGAAGAGGGCCTGCCAGTGGAGGAGGGGTTGGAGTTGAACCTATTGAAAAACATCAATAGAGATCCCTTCTTAGGCTGGATGTAGCTTGTAGTCTTCCAGCATGCAGGAGTCTGTTCTTGCTCTTTGTCACAGAAGGATGAACCAAGACGTCTTTAAGGTAGCATCAAACAGACATCTTGACTACTAGTGTGGACCACTTAAAAGGCTTTATTTACTGTGAGCGGACTGTAAAAATCCCCATCCCAACCTCTCCTCTCGGACTGGGGTTGGGTTGGAGCTTACCTTTGAAGCGATATGCCCACTGTTGTTTGCCTTGTTTAGTCCTATTTTGCTGTGTTGGGGGTTTTTTGTTGGGCTGCAGCCTGTGGGTGAAGGTTGTGGTCGAACCATCGCCGCTCCATCTCTAACTAAAAGAAAAACAAAACAACAAAGCAATCGGAGCCACATTCAATAAAGTCTGAGACCAATTCAGTGATGTTTCTGTTGTAATTCAGTTTATATCTCAGAGAAAACCAAACAAATTCAGAACCTCTCTTATGAACTATATACCATTTTTCCCACTAAATCCAATTATTGAACAATTCAATCCAGTTATTTGCAATTCCATTCAGTTAAATTTATAATTCAATTAAATCCCAATTCATTGGATTCAGTTAAGTTCAGTTCAATTCAATTCAGTTCAATTCAATCATTTCAATTCAATCATTTCAACTCAAATGATTATAATCGCCTTTAATCCAGTGCTATTTTTTTCCCCCAATGCAGTACCAATTAAAAGTTAAGACACACCTTCCAATTCAAATTAAATGGGTAGGTGTGTCTTAACTTTTGTCTTGAACTCTAAATCACTTGTAATCCTTTTCAATCCAATTCATAATAGTCCAATTCAGTCAAATGTGTATATGCCATTCATATAGTAAAATTCATTCCAATTTATTTTAACCCAATTCACTCCTACTATTAGAATTTTTTAAATGTAACTACAATTTATTTGCTCAAATCAAATAGTTCCAATTTAATTCATTGTGCATAAATTAATTCTAATCAAATTTAGTCCAACTCATTTTAATTCAATTTAATCCACTTAAATCCATTTCGGTACAGTTTAGTCAATTTAAATGACAAAACAAAGGATGGATGATCCGCTTCAGTCCAGTTCATTATAAATCCATTTTAACCTGTTTAATCCAATTCATCGTAATCCAGTATAATGAAATGAATTTATTTCATTTTTATCTCATGCACATTATATTTACACTTTAATCAGATTCAAATTCATTAAAACTGATTTCTAATCCAGTTTAAACCAGTTCAATCCTATTTATTCTAAATATATGAATAATAATTCCAACTCATAAAAAAATATAAATTTTAAGGTAAACCAACAGACCACATCAAACTGAGCAGATTTAAGTAGAAATTAGCTGTTAATGAAGTTGATACCACTCTTGATATTATTATTAAACTGCCCCTAAGTTTGGCCACATCTCATATTTTAACTCATTTTTTAGTTTACATTTCCAGTTTGAACGACTCTTCTGATTCCTTTTTCTGAAGTCTTTTTTTTTCATTTCTACAGTATCACGTAAAAATAAAATACATCAAAATAAAAAAGAAATATTTAGCTATTTTATTTTCCTTAGCATGATTCTCTGTTTCTCATCAAAGCACAGTTCAGGTCCTCTAATGCAGGGCGAGCCATGTTTGTACAGAAGCCCAGAAAGGACAAAGCAAAGGAAAAGAGATTTAAAATGATTTTCATTGACTTTATTCATGTTGACGTCTTCAGCTTTCATTTAGACAGTTTTCCAAGAAAGAGCTGCAGCTGAGCCAATGTGCTACTTTAAAAAAACGAGGAAGCTTAAATCCATGAGCTCACTGCATGTTTGACTTGTGTTTTCTGTCTGTTTCAGAGCCCATGCGTGCCTTGCGAGGTCTCACAGCCACCGAGATCCAGCCGCGGCAGCTGGCCCTGCAGTGGGAGCCGCTGGGCTACAACCTCACCCGCTGCCACACCTATTCCTTATCCCTGTGCTACCGCTACTCCATGCCCACGGGAGGCAGCGGCGGGAACAACGCCACCGTCAGAGAGTGCCTGTCGTTGGATCGCAACACTTCACACTACATCCTGCGGGACTTGCCACCCTTCCGCGCTGTTCATGTGCGGCTGGCGCTGGCCAACCCGGAAGGCAAGAAAGAGAGCAGAGAGGTCACCTTCCAGACTGAGGAAGACAGTGAGTAGTCGCTTCATTTAACACAGCAAGTGTTTGCTTGAACGTATTAACAGCATCATCATTACAGGAGACAGGGGTGGACTTCATGCATGCATGAAAGCTCCTCGTTGCCACGGCTACTCAGCTTCACAACTTTTTGAATTTGTAGCCATGCTTTCATGCTGAGATAATTATGGTGCATTGCCTAACTAAAATCTGTGCCTTTAGTCATCCAGTACTCGCAGAAAAACACAAATATTGACTCACAAAATAAGCTGGATCAGCATAACTAAATAGTACATCAGGCTTTTAAATAGACCAGTGAAACATTAATCAGCTCAGACCTCGGCCGGTAGCAAAACGGCAAAATGATTCTGCTTATCGTTGTATTAATATTTTCCTGTGAACGTCAGCAGATTAAGTGCAGTCCAATGCACATTCCTAGGAAACGAAAGTATGGGAGGTCGGACACTCATTGTTGTGCAGACTGAGGAAGACTTTCTAATATAATGGATTATCATTCAAGAATATTCTCATCCTGGTGGTGGAGAAAATGATGGTCGAGCATCTGCTAAACATGTGGGACTGATTTACATTAAAGCATCTTAAAGCAACAAGAAGTGGGAGTCTTAATTATCCACGCCTGCACAATGCTGTCTTCACAGCAGGAGGAAGTGAAAACACACATAATGTAGCGTGGTGTTTTGATGTTATTGATCATATTTGACTTCTTACAACTTCACCCCAACGTGTCAGAATAAAATGGTTTAAACATTTAGTTTAAGTGTCAGAAACAAGTTCTGCTTCTGAGCCAATAATGCTAGTCCTGACAGCGCCCCCGTCACCAGGAGAGCCGGCAGCTCCCTCACAGTAACAGCATCTGATGACAGTTCCTACTGAGCTCAACAATCAAACACTTGTGATGCTGAGTCTCTCTGCTGCTCTAAGAAGAGATCAGGTTGTTGTCGTTTTGGTAGCAGTTTGTCTGTTTTGAGGTGAACAGACAACCCAGATTCTACCACATGCGACCAGGTCTAGTGGAATAGCAGGTGGACCCGTACCCTCTCTGCTATCAGACACTAAAAATTAGGATTATTCAACTTTAGAGTGAAATTTACAGAAAATGTAAAAAAAAACGGTGGTGGTGGGTAAACACAAATAACTAGTCATGTGTTAGGTGTGGTCTTAGTCTGATGATGTCTAAATGTGAAGAGGATGAAGAAGAGGACTGTTTACCTGCAAGCTGTCAGTAGCTGCGTTTCTGTTACAGTCTTTCGCAGAATAAAAGTGATGTTTCAGAAACTTCGACAAAGTTGCTCCTTGCAGGTGTGTCCATTGAATGGTGTTTAGCTTATAAGCCGTAAACCCTGCGAGACAGAGGACGGAGATTTCTAATTCCTTGTAAAACTGCACTTCGCTGGTGTTTGCTTTCAAAGATGACGGTTATATTTTTCTCATCAATTATTTGTAAAAGGATTTCTGTCTCCTCCTCCTTCCATACCTACCACGCCATCTTTACTTGAAGCGAACTCATGTGGAGTCACGCGACCCCCCTACATCTGGTGATGTTTAAATGCGAAAAAAGTGTTTCCATTAAACTTTAGTGATTTACTTCTATATTGACACGTCTGAAAAACCACCTCATGACAGTATAAAAGGTTTTTAGCAATATTTGAGAGGTTTTTTTTAAATGTAGGTTTAGTGCAGTTCGGGGGGTAATGGAAACGCATCCACCGAACAAGAACATTTAGGGGTTAAACACCTTTTTATGGAATATTGTGTTGTACAACAAATACTATAACATTGAGCAGATGTTCGTGTGCATTCAGAAGTTTCTTTTAAATGAAGTTCACCTCAACGATTCTAGTGCATTTTAGGTTTATTGTGACTTCATACTATAGAGGAAGCTAAAAAACTCTTTCAGCTGTCTTTGTGGCACATTCATGGATGAAGGTAAGGAAGGACTAGCCAGGTGCATCTTTAAAAAGATGCGTTTCATTGGGCCAGCCAGTGCTGTAGTTCAGGTAAAGTTGGATTACTTGCCTCTTTCTTTGTCAGTTTGGAGCTTTTAGATAAGTCAGGATCTCTGTTTATCCTGAGTGCTGGGGAACACTGGTCTTCGCTTTCCTTTCATCAACCCCCTCATCCTCCTTATTTCCCTGTCTTGCTCCTCCATCCCTCCTTGGCCTTGTCCTTTCCAGCCTGTCAGGCGTGTTTTCACCCCCTGGCATCCCTGTACAAGTATCCGTTAACCTGAAACCTACGTGAGGTTTGTTTCAGTGAAAGCTGTTTTTCTCTTCCACTGCAGTTCCTGGCGGCATTGCTCCAGAGTCCCTGACCTTCACGCCGCTCGACGACATGATCTTCCTCAAGTGGGAAGAGCCCATAGAGCCCAACGGTCTCATCACGCAGTACGAGGTGGGACATTTACGCCAAAGCTCAACATTCCACACTAATACAGTCACTGCATCTCACACTAATCCTCTCCAGGTGTAGGACGTTATTTTCCACATGCCAGGATCTATTATTTTCCCCCTCCTACAGGACACTGATTCAAAACAAGAAAAACTCTGCTTCACACATCAGAACTGCTCTGCTTTTCCTCCTCGACTTCCTCCAGGGTCTCTTTTTCACCTAAACCCTCAACAGGAGGCTGAGCCAAAGAAGTGCAGAGGACCCACTTTCCACAGTTCACAGGATTTACTGTCCATGTTTGTATGGTAATGAAGCCGAGGCGCAGACTTCAGGCTGTAATTACAGGGGGACAACCATTCTAATTACTTATTTGCCTAACAGATGCCTCCACGAGGGGATAGCTTTAAATGTTTCTAATTAATTATTGATGGCCTCAAATCTCCTGCAGACCTCTGTATTCTGGACCTTTTATGCGGTAAAAATCTGCTGTAACCTAACGAATGGTCACCCAACACTGCTGCTCCACATCTACAATCCAGCAAGTCAAAAATAAGCTCATATTTTTCGTAAAATGGTCTCTTCTGATATGTTGTTCATCTGCTACTGGGAATAAAATTCTGTTTTATTTACACAGCATTCCAACTTTTTTGTAAATGGGGTTTTAATTTAAACTTTTTCTGCATTACTAGAAATTGTTATTTTTGCATAGATCATGCAGATGGATTTATATTATTTATTTTATTTTTTTTATTTTAAAGCTTTTTAATTCAAGTCTAAAAAACACAAGACTTTGTCTTGAATTTAGTTTATGTTCTGATCGTTATCAGAAAGTAATTACTTTGAAATGCATGAAACATTTAAGGTTTTATCATTTTAATTTTAAGGATTTGCAGCTTCTCCTTTTAGAAGGTCTGAATTGTTTGAAATGTTAGATTTTTTAAAAATTATTTTTCTTTATTTTTAACATCCAAATTTAACTTTTTTTCTTATTATTTCTACCTATATAAAAATCCAATTTCACTCTGAAATTTGTCTAAAGGTAATTGTTATGACCAAACATGCAAAAGCAGTTGGATTTATTCATGTAATCAGATTACATCTCGGCAGTACCGACCGTGCGGTTGGCTAAATCTTAGCATGCTTACCATCTTACACAGCTTTTCTTTTGAAGAAAAAGAACCTTAAGGTTTGAACCCAGCATACCTACATATAGACTCTTTAATCCAGTTCCGTCTTTCCTCTGCCTGCAGATCAGCTACCAGAGCATCGAGTCCTCTGACCCCGGCATCAATGTGCCCGGTCCTCGCCGCACCGTGTCCAAGTTGAGGAATGAAACCTACCACATGTTCTCTGGCCTCCATCCTGGAACCACATACCTGGTGTCCGTCCGTGCCCGGACCGCCAAAGGCTTCGGCCAGACGGCGCTGACTGAGATCACTACTAACATCTCTGGTGAGGGCTGATCACTGAATCTGTTAATACTGAAACCTGGTTTTATTTGACAGTGGAAAATGTTGCTTCACAGCTTTAAAGAAAGCTCAACAAAAGATCCAAAACACTAGAGAAGAGCAAAAAAAGAGTAATGGCTCATAATTCCATCCTCCTGCAGAGCGTTGACTGAGGTCCTCATATACAGTACATTTAAATTATACAAATGATCTCCATTCTCCTCCAGACAAACAGCTTTCAGCTGCACTCTGGCTTTGTTTGATGCAGAACAAATTTCAGCAAACGAGAAATGTTCAGCCTGAGCGGTTTGAGTAAAAACAGTTTTTTCACATCTCCACAGTCGGAGTTCACTGATCAGTAGGTGTGTGTGTGTGTGATAGGGATGAGGTCGCAGCGAATCACTGTGAAAGATGTGCTGGCAACGAGAAATGTTGGCCCCTTGACTGGATGACAGCGGCTCGAGCTCAGTAATTGTGTTTACTCTGAAACATTGATGTGATGTGTTCCTGTAAAACATGCAGTGGGTAAACAGAATGAGTGGATGGTTGGAATTATCCAAGAATCCATGGAGATGGATTGGGAGAAAACAGAAGAGAACAAGTTAAATAGGTCAGCTGATGCCTTCCTCCTTCGTATCGTATCACATCGTATCGTATCACATCGTATCGTATCACATCGTATCGTATCACATCGTATCGTATCACATTGTATCGTATCACATCGTATCACATCGTATCGTATCGTATCGCATCGCATTGCATCATATCATATCATATTGTATCGTATTGTATTGCATCACATAGTATCAAATTGTATCACACGGTATCGTATTATATTGCATTGCATCTAAATGGATCGTATTTCATCAGATCGCATCACATGGTACCGTATTGCGTTATTATTGTTTAGTATCGCATCCCATTGCATCCTATATCATATATCATATCACATTGTATTGTATGGCATCATATCGCATCGCATTGTATCATATTGCATTGTATCATATCACATGGTATTGTATTGTATTGCATTGCATCGTATTACATGGTATTGTATCATATTGCTTCCCATTGTATCGTATTGTATCACATTGTATTGTATCGTATTGCTTCGCATTGTATCGTATTGTATCACATCGTATCACATGGTATTGTATCTATTGCTACTGATCTTGTTAATAGCACTTTGGCATATTTTCTTGGGTGATTTTTTGGCTTTTCAAATAGTTCTTTAATTTTAAAAAGTTTTTAGTAGAGTAGTTTAAAGAGCTATCCTGTAAGTGTGATTAATTTTAACCAACACCTAGTAGTAATGAATCACTACAATTTTAGGGTAGCAACAATTTACCAAAGAAAAACCAACAGAAGAACTATTTACTGTTGCAAGGATCTGGTACAATGCGTGTGAAGCTGTGAGATTTAATGCTTTTAGTGTACAAATATGAGAAACATGCATAGCTTAAGACAACAACCAAAAGGTTCTGTGTAACTCCTCCACTTAAATAAACAAAAATGGGGTTCATTTCAGCCTTTGCAGCTAAAGCTTATCATAAATACCCCCACCCGGGGTTGAGAAATATAGATATTCAGTTAGCTATGTTCACAGCTATGTTCAGGCAAACTTGGCCCAAACTTGGCCCAAATCTGACAATGATCATTCATGTCACATGTGACCCATATCTGATGTTTTCATTGACAGTCTGAACAGCACAAATCAGATTTTTCTCTGATCTAACCCAGGCCACTTTCATATGTGGCACTAAATCTCATACATATCTGAGTTTTTTTCAAAGCGATCTCACTGTGAAACGTCATTTCATCCAACTTTTACTTTTTTGAAGTGAAATGGATGTCAGAATCTGCGCTGGAGTCGGGACACAGCAAGTTCAAAGCCAGAGCTATAATTCTATTGGCTCTGTTTGAACAACATCTAAACTTATATTCTCACGCTAATCCATATTTATCTCCATAAACACAGCGTGCTGTGTGTGACATCATGGCTTCCTCTGTGCTGGTAGGCTGTTCACACTGGAGTCTAATGGTGGGTGCATTTAGATAATAAAGTTGACAACCATCCAATAAGAATATCAGATTTCAGCAAAAACCTGTAATTGAGTGTTTAGACCTGCGACGTCAATGTAGACTTAATCCTCACTTATGTTCTACGCTAAATATGTATACTAATACACATACAGACAGAGTCTTCTATCCTTTTTCTGCGTCCTCTGTGTACATACTTTGGTCTGTTTGCACAAACCTCGCTGATGCTCACCCAGGCATAAAAATGGGACAGTACCACCAGTAACCATGGAGGGCAGTGTTGTGCAGTATAGCTCATGTGTGACTAGTTAAAATAACAAAGAAGCCACAATTTATTCAATGGCTGCACAGGCTACCAGCATTTACTTTATTTTATTTTTTGGATTTGACTGAAGTAATAATTTTATATATTCAGCCTTCTGATTGGCCAACATGGCTTCAGTGGTGGGGCTAGATTACCCTTTTGATATTCTGTTTGGTGCTCCTGGCAACGTTTCAAAAATATTTATTTTAAAGGAACCAAGCAGGAAAAGACTCCATTCTGCTAAAACTACCTGTGTCCATGTGGTCCCATCTTAAGCTTGCAGCTAGATTGCAGCCAGTCTCTGTGGAGGCCCCTGTGGAACCCTGTCAGTGTATACATTACAACCTCCTACACCATCCTGTACTCAATCCTGGCTACGCTACAAGAGCTCAGCAGGCAGCCGGATCCTGCTCTGTTCAGATAGCACGTATCAAAGTGCAAAGCTGCACCATTAGCCTTTTCATAATTCATTGGTTTTAACCAGCGAACGTGCACTGGGTCAAGCGCTCCTCGTCTCACTCCGTGCAAAGTAGACCTCAGACGTTCGTGATGTTTTCAAATGATGACACACAGTTACACAAGCAGGTTTTTATGTGGAAGCAGAAACATCCGCCTCCACTGTTCCTCAGTGTTTCTGTCTTCTGTTGTACAAGAGGAGAATAGCCATTTGCTTTACTACATACTCCAATTAATTCACTTTCTCTGGTAAACAAAGGAGGGAACACTCAACCTTATTGTCCCCTGAGCTCTGCTTAGGTTGTGCAGCTGTGCAATCTGCCCTAATTACACCTTAAGATCCTCTTGTTTTCTCTGTAGTCAGCTGCTGTTTCTAGTCATCATCAGTCAATGGCTCTGTGTGGGAGGCCTCCACGCACTAATACACCAGGGATGTGTGTGGGTAATGAATGAAGATAGCTAACTTTATCTTCTCATGTGGGGGTGAAAAAAGCTAAAATATTCAAGCAGAAGTGAAGCTACAAGTCTGTTTAAAGTCCCACATCTTAAAGCGTGTTTGACATCACCCAGGAAATTAGAAACTTGAAGCGACTCTGACTTTCTTTTGCAGTATCTTAGCTTTGTTTATTTACTTGTGTTTGGCTGGGACCTAACCGTTGGGCTTTCTCCTCCACATCTCTGCTCTCAGCCCCGGTGTTTGACTACGAGGACATCCCGTCTCCGCTGAGTGAGTCGGAGAGCACCATCACCGTGCTGCTGCGCCCTGCCCTGGGCCGAGGAGCTCCTGTCAGGTACAAGTCACGCTCACTCCTCCACGCTTTAACACAAATAGCTGCAGAGCTGTATGTAACACAGGACAGAGTTCTGTAAGTTCACTGCGTAGGAGACTACATCTGAAGCTAGATGTGTACAGAATCTGAAAGGTGTTCTAGTCATGCTACTTACAAAATAAATGTAATTAAGCCTCCAAAGGAACTGGGTGGTTTACAAAGTATATATATATATATATATATATATATATATATATATATATATATATATATACTGTGTATAGTTTCTAATTTATTGTCAGCTAATAACATTGAAGACGTCCTGACAGCCTGTATGAGACAGTCCTGTTTTAGAAAGTGAGGGATTTGAGTAAATATAACAAGCCTATCAACAAGCAGCTCTTCAGAAAAACGTGTTTCTCCGGTTAGATATACCACTAATGATGCAGTCTAGTCGGGTTCTTCCAGATGAGACAGCTATGTGAGAAGGCTAAAACCTCTGGATATGAAGCAAGAAAGCTTCTGTAATGAAAGGATTCCTGTTTTTTATATTCCAGATGTTGGGTGGGTGGCATGGTAAAGCTAGTACTGATGTGACAGGTGATGCTAGCAGGTGCTACAAAACCCTTTGAAGCAAAGATGGACAACAAATGTGTGAGAAAGTCATTGAACTGAATGAAAACGGTGGTCCTCAAAGAAAGCTTGGAAGGGATTTGCAGATTTCTCCATCTAGAGGACAGAAAATGGAATTGGTGGAATTTATTAGGAAGTTGAGTGTTTGCGTGTAGGTCGAAGGTGGAAACTCAGATCAGATCCCTCAGACAGGAAGGCTGCACAAGTTGAATTAAACAACGGTGGTTCCCCAACTTTTCCAGCTATGACCCCCAACATACGTTGCTGTTCCTTCGGTTTGTTTTTGGTCACTGAGTCCCTCATCGTCCTCTTCCAGTGCCTACCAGGTGGTGGTGGTGGAGGAGGACAGCTCCCGTCGGGTGCGGAGGAGGGAGCTGGGCACCGTGGACTGCTTCCCCACTCCAAACTCGCACAACGAGGCCCTGGCCAAAGGGGCCCCGCATTACTACACGGCGGAGCTGGCCCCCAGCAGCCTGCCAGAGGCCACACCGTTCACCGTGGGAGACAACCACACCTACAACGGCTACTGGAACAGTCCTTTAGACCCCACCAAGAACTACCTCATCTACTTTCAAGCCACCAGCAACTTCAGAGGGGTAAGAACCGCTCCAATGGTGGTGGAGGTGTGTGATCCTGCAGCTCAAACACATGCACACACACATGCACGCACTTGCCTTCATGTTTCAGCTATCTTGCTGCAGAGAAGACGTCGCCTGTGTTACCAGATGGAAAGATGTACGCTTTGGTTTGTTTAATTTAATGGTTTGATTAAATTCTATTTTATTGTTGGATAATTAATAAAACTACCAATTAATAAGAAAAGCAAGAAGTTTACCCTTAAACATGGAATAACAACATGACATGAGCAAAGAGATGAGGAACATTTATTGGAAGATAACCTGCAAAGTCATTAGAGTCCAGTGAACTCATCGTCATGTTCTAGAAAGCAGGTGGAGATGATCTGAGCTTTGTGACATGGTGCATTATCCTGCTGGAAGTAGCATCAGAAGATGCTCCACTGTGGTCATAAAGGGATGGACATGGTCAGCAACAATACTCAGGTAGGCTGTGCTGGTTAAACCAGGCCACGTTGGTACTAAGGGGCCCAAAGTGGGCCAAGAAAATCTCCCCCCACCATTACACCAGCAGCAGCCTGAAGCGTTGATCCAAGGCAGGATGGATCCATGTTTTCATGATGTTTCCAGCAGATTCTGAGTCTAGCATCTGAATGTGGAGCTGAAATGGAGACTCATCAGACCAGCAACGTTTCTCCATCTTCTATTGTCCAGTGTTGGTGAGTCTGTGTGAATTGTAGCCTCAGTTTCCTGTTCTTAGCTGACAGGAGGCTCCCGGTGTGTCTTCTGCTGCATCCTGGTCCAGACAGCTGCTGCTCACTGGATATCTTCTCTTCTCTGGAAACCCTGGAGATGGTTGTGGGTGAAAATCCCAGTAAATACTGAGACCAACAACCATGCCACGTTCAAAGTCTCTTAAATCCCCTTTCTTCCTCATTCTGATGCTCAGCTTAAACTTCAGTAAGTCGTCTTCACCACGTGTACATGCTGCCGTGTGATTGGCTGGTTAGAGAATGGTGTTAATGAGCAGTCCAGCAGGTGGCGCTGAGTTTCTAAACAGCAGGAAGTTTTTGGAGTAGTCAGATGATGGGTTCAGTGTCCTCTCAGGGGTCCTCTGATCTGAAATCCTCCATGTTGTGACCTTTGTTTTTAGTTCTTCACCCATAAATCTAAATCAGAAGTCAGCCATATTCAAGAGATTTCCTCTTCTTTTCTTTTTCCTTGTAAACTTTTTCATCTCCATCTATTTTTAAGCTGTACTTGTGTTTCAGGAGGCATCTGAAGGAGAAAGAGGATAAAACAAGTAATTATTTAGACGACTGTCCTGAATAAATTAGATGTTACAAGAATTACTGTGGACCCTGAGCTGTCATTGCTCTGAAACAGTAATTGCTCTGGAAAAAGATGCACGATTGGTGTATCCAGTTTCTCCTGAAACACACAAGTAGTTTTCTAAATCGTTTTTCTTCCTGCCATGTCTGTGGGAGCTTCTTTGTTCAGTGGGAAGAAAGTTTGATTACAGTGGAAATATTTACTGAACCAAACATGAAAAGTAGCAGCGTTTTTATCCATGTCGTAGCATTTAGACTGGAGCTGAATAAACTCCTGTTCACAGTAGTCTTTTATTTCATTTTCCACCCATCTGCCTTTATTAACATTATTTAACATTAACATTGAAATACTATTATTTAGCTAATTGTTGTCCCTCTTTAAAAGAGATAAAATGGGTAGCTGTAGATTACATTAACTCTGGTAATAACATTTGTTCCACGAAGCCCATTTCAAGCTGCAGCAGCTGTTTTCGAAGCAGCTGGTCAACATTGTTTAGATTTTAGCAGCTAAAGAGCTCGTTTTATTCTGTCTTTGCTCACATTTTCACCCAAGCTCATGTTTCCCTGTGTGGCTGTTAAAAAGGGGGAAAAAAGAAACATGGATGTTGTTTTTCATTCATAATATTAATGATAAATGTTATTAAAAGGCTGAAATATCAATATTGTGTCAATGAGACACATACGATGATGTCATGATGCGTTTCCACTGATAACATCAAATATTTATGGGTTCAGATGTTTGTTTTTTTTTTTGTACTTTTTAATCTCCTGAACTTCTTTTTCTGGAAGGGTTGGGCATTTTAAGGATTTTTTCAAGTTGACTAATCATGCTAATTAAAGTCCATGAGTCATTAATGCATGCCCTCCGCCCACACAAGCATTCTTATATCGAGATCTTTATTATACAGTGGAGTAGGTAGACATGAAGCGGGTTAAAACAGAGGTGGTGTCATGCAGCAGGCCGGGATTTGAACCTGGACCAGCTGCATCCAGAAGCTTCAGATAGCAAAAAATGTTTGGCCCAAATCTGGCTTTAACATACGGTGTTGACTAAATGTGAGTGTAGCTGCCACAACTCAGTCACAGGAAGGATGAGGTCCACTTCTGGCCCACACAACGCTTGCCAGCAGCATAACCAGCCATATTTGCCAAAAGTAGCCCAGACTCGGCCCAAACATGTCTGCTATCTGGGCTGTAGCCTCTCTATTCTATTCTATTCTATTCTATTCTATTCTATTCTATTCTATTCTATTCTATTCTATTCTATTCTATTCTATTCTACTGTCCCTTAGCAGACGCTTTTCTCCAAAGTGACTTACATCCGAGAGTAAGAACAATGCAAGCAGAAATCAGAGTTAAGTGGGTCCAGCTGTTTTCGGGGAGGCTAGCAGGTGGGCTAAACACCACTTCCAGTCTTTAGCCACACGAACACCATTTATCTTCTATTATCTTCCTGTCTGGTGCTTTTGCTCCTGAAGCTAAACATTTTTGTGAGGGTAAGTCTTCGTTATGCTGGTATAACTGTGGTTAGCTAGCTTCATCCTGCAGAAAGTACATTTCACTTTGTTGTCCTGCTGCTCCATACTGTTCATGTTGCAAACTCAGCGCTGTTAACATTAAACATAACCCTCCTCCTATGTACAATGTTCAGACTAATTGGTTAGTCGTGCACATCAACAGCTTCTAGTGTAATTTATTTTTATAAAAACTAAGACATAAACTCAAAAGACAAAAATAAATTAGTCTGATAGTAATATAGTAACTTCCAGTTGACAGTTTCATCATAAACATCATCAGGAAAGCTTTAGGTCACATATAAAAAGATAACTTAATAATTATAATGATCTGAATGAATTTAGAAGCTTTGAGTTTTTAATTTTTGTTAACTTTTTTTAACTGAGACCGACGCTGACGTGGTGCTCAAAAACCTTTTTCCTTATTGGAGAGTTAAATTTTCCACACTGGTTCTACAATAAGCCTGAGAAATATTGATTGTTTGTGGAGGAAAATGATCCAATATTAGATATCTGAGAGCCGGACTTTAACTTTCAGTCTTTCACTAACATTTGCAGCAACAACTTGACCAAACTAAAGCCTGTTCCGTCCTCCGAGAGAAGCCGGAACTTTCTCCTCATTCTCAACGCCGCGAGACCAAGAGAAAGTTGGTTTGGTCGACTGATTCATCCTCAACCAGATGCTTTTTCATTTTTAACGAGAAACCATCCATGAGGAGGTTGTGCACATGGTGGGTTGTGCACATAGTAGGGTTGTGAACGGGGTTCGAATAATGGGGAACTAAGGGGAGCTCGGCTCCCCTTAAAGGCAGAGGAGTTCCCCTAAAGACATTCAGCTGTATGTTTTAAGAAGGAGCCCTAAAATAGTCCACTCTAAGGTTACATTTAATTTTTAATAAGGTTCCTGGTGTTTCTTGAAAAGTATAGCATTAATTTGTGGGCTTTGTGTGTTTATTCATTCATTTAACTAATTAAATCTCTCAAACGACGCAGGTTATCAGTTCTGTTTCCTTCAGCACCATGGACAGCAGCATTGTTGGTTCGTTTCCAGCCTCCGTACAACAACCAGTTGATGTGCTTCCTTTTGTGATTGTTAAAAGAAATCTCTGTCCCTGTTTAAACAAGCTGCATACAGTTGTAGCAGAGCGTTTTTTTTTGCTAGTTACTATATTTTTGACCACGCACGTGCACTCATATATATGCACGTGCGTGTGACTTGTGAAGTTGTGGCGCATGCATGAAAATAGGGCTCCCCCAAAAGCCCCGGTGTAATTCGAGCCCTGGTTGTGTACATGCTGGGGTTGTGCACGTGAGCAGGTGGTGCACATAGTGGGGTTGTGTGCATGGTGGGGTGGTGCACATAGTGGGGTTGTGTACGTGGTGGGCTTGTGCACGTGAAGGGTCCTGTACATAGTGGGGTTGTGTACGTGGTGGGCTTGTGCACGTGAAGGGTGGGGCACATAGTGGGGTTGTGTACGTGGTGGGGTTGTGCACATGGCGGGGACTATAAGGCCGTAAACGGAGGTTCTGAAAGTGAAGCACATAATTAGAAATTATCTCAGAAAACCAGGAGTTTTTGTTGGATGTTTCTCCACCTTCGTATTTGCCGCATGTCTCTGCTCACAGAGTGTAAACATGGTGCTACTGGTGAAGGACCAGTATGCACTGGGCTTGTAGAGGCAGCTGTAGTCGTTAGTGCTGGTGTATCACTGGTGGAGGAATTTTAACATATGCAGCCTTCAGCCCTGTGATGCTGGTGGATTTATTCATACAAACATATGTATTCAGGTCCTTCCCCAGCTTCTCTGTTGGATAAAGATCAAGTCTGTTATGTGGCTGTTCTGACTCGATGACCATCATCAGGTCCTGATCGCTGTTTGCTGGGTTTTATTTAGAATCCATCAGGATCGTTATCATGAGTCTGTGAGGGAAACCTGACATGTTCCCACATTCACCTGAGCTGGTAAATGACTGGTTCATATGTTTTGTCTCATTTGTTTGAATTAATTAATTTATCTAGACTATCTCCTTTTCAGAATGTGTGAAAATCTTGTTTCTGCAGAAGTATTAAAGAAAATGAAAGGATTAATTCATTTCCAACCACTGCTGTAAAATGAATCTTTTGAGGATAAAACAGCTTCATATTTGATGAGCAGATCCAGTAGCAGCATCACATTTAATGCAATGTGAAAAGCCTCCTGGGAATGAGGCTACTTGGCGCTACTGTAAATCTCTCTTCCTAACAGGACTGGAGGCTCACACATTAAATGTCTACTTTAATAAGCTTTGGCATTTCTTCTGTAAAAAACCAGGAGGCCCACCTTGACAGAGAGCAGGAAGGCACATGACACACTTCCTGCTGCTGCTTTAATAACCCCTGGGGTGGGAGTAAATATGACTTATCTGTCACTCCGGAGCAGATGAGAGGAAATGAGCATCCACTTCAAGCAGATTTCCACTTTAGTTTTTTTCCTTTTTTTTAAGGTAATTTGCCAACCTTTTTAGGTGAAAGGTAATTGACTCCAATCTCAGAGCGGAAATTAGCATAATTACCCATAAAGGATGATTTTACTTCCCTAAATCTCAATCATGCAGCTTTCCCCTGCTTCTTCTTCTGCTTCGGGATGATGAAGAGCCAATCAGTGAAGCCGAGCAGGGGAGGGTGACAGAGCTCTTCCACATTACACAGATGTTATTTGAATAATATTTATCACAAAACAAAAGTCTTGTGTATAATTAACTGTTTTTTAATTGTGTGTTCTTTGTCTGAAGTTGAAAAATATGAACTGAAGGTTCTGTTTTCCCCACAGGAGACCAGGATTAACTGCATCCGGATCGCTCGCAAACGTAAGAACCTGCTCCTGTTTTAGAGACACTGAACCTCATCAAGTCAGTTAGAACTCAGCTTCTTCTCTGGCCTTCATTTCTACTTTTCCTATCTTAGCTACAGCTAGTTTGCTTTATGCCAGTCAGAGTAAGGTGGGTTTTTAACCACATCTATTCATGTTGTTGGGATTCTTTAAACAGCAACAATATATGTCAGTCCACTGTGACAAGCGTGGAGGAGTGTGAGGAAAAGTCCACATCTACCGACCCTCTGAGACGGATCGGTTCTTATAAGGGCAGAAAAATCACAGACAGGCTAAATAATAATAATAATAATAAAAATAATAATAATAATAATAATGATACAGAACAGTAATGTTTAAACTGTTTGTTAGACACCAACTTTGGTAAAACCGGACTGAAACTGAAACTTTAACGTTTAGGAAGGATTTTGCTGCTGAAGGTGATCAATAACATCTGTGTTCATGAACTCCAAGCAAATGAACATCATATTCTTTAAAGAATCATAGAAATGATTTTCCAGATTAGTTTCAATTTAATTATGTTATTCCAACTTAATGATGGACTTGGGTCAAACCAGCTTAATTCATTGATGACGACAATGTTGATCGAATTTATTTATTGAATTTTTACTTTAGTTGGTATAATGTAAAATGTTTTGATCCAACTCTGTAATACAGTCATATTTATTTATTCATGTACATTAAATCAGTGGTTCCCAGCCTGGGGGAGCGTGTGGGTCCCCGAGACTTTAAACATTCAGAGCCAACGTGATTAATGTCCACACATTGTCCCTATTTTAAGAAGAATAAATGTTGTTAACTTAACTTTGGCTTTATTGAAGGACGGGGTTTGGCCAGAATGCAGTATTTATAGAATCTCACTTTTAAAAGCTTAAAATCAGCATGGTTTCAGTACGGGGTGGGGCAGGGGGTCCATGGCTTTTCAGTATTCACATGAAGGGGGTCCCCAAGGAAAATAGGTTGGGATTAAATTACTCCAACAGCTTAATGCTAAAGGGGAAAAATTTAATCACATGGAAATCCTTTCCGTGATTTTCTTTAATGCTTATTCAAAGTATTATTATGCTGAGGGTTATGTTTCCCGCGCTTGCATGTGTTAGCTAGCTAGCATCGTATAAACAGTCAGCTTAACCTGGGGGGCTAAAAATGGCCATGCACCAAAAAATCATCAGACATCAATATTTGTTTCTGATTTCCTTTTTCATACATCAATTAAACAACTTCTGATTTTAACCTTTGAAATGCCAGTTTGAATATCTGAATTATAAAGAACCACGAAAACCGAATTATTTTCCAATATAATAAAAATTAGAGGGATGAGTCTTTGGTGGTGATTAGATGCTTGCAGATGTCAAAGATTAGCAAAAAAAAAAAAATGGAATTTCTATTTTTCATGTAGTGTCAGGAACTCCCTCTGGGGACCCTCATGGCAAACTTGTACATGCACAATAATTTGCTTTCTAATCATCATACGTCAGAATTTTTTCATATTTTTTTTTTATAAATCACTAAAAACCTTCAGTCGTCCTCAAAATTACCAAACATTCAATCTTTTTAAAGTTTTTTCATGTTTAAATGACAGTTTTAATTAAGCAATAAATATTAATGTTTATTGATTTTATAGGAGTTTTTGTGCGTGGACACTTTTGGCCACGAAGGTCACCAGAAAGTACTAAATTCATCAGTAAATAAAGGACATGATAGAAAAAGATGCCGGATTTAAAAAAGAGTCTAAAAGAAGAGTTATTGCAAAAATTCATGTCACCAACCACAGCACCAAAATGTTTATTTAAAAGGGACTATGCACATTAAGGGACATTTCACTTAAGATTTTAAATATAAATGTCCACAAGTTGGCAGATGAGCTCATTTTCAGGTCAAAAGCCTTGAGAAAAAGGTAGAAAAATGTCCAGAGGAGTGCATAAGGGTTAAAAAGAACAAATAAGTGAAGAAACATCACTGAAAACAATAGACCAGCTGATGACGACTGAGACAGATGAAGCCAGGTTTCGTGTTTCGCCCTTACTTGCTGCCTGGCGCGATCTTGCAGCATCACACGACCTTCTGTGACTCCGTGTGATGTTGAATCAGAGGATGTGATCCTAACCGCTGGAGGTTTTCTCTGTGCTTCCACTGCTTTCAGCCTGATGCTGCAGGTCTGAGGCTCCCAGTTATCCTGGATCAGGCTGCTGCTCAGAGGCTTTGACATGGACTCACTGTTGCAAGGAGGAGGCTCATGAGTCTGTCTCTCCTCAACAAAGACTTGGATAAAAAGGTGTCATTCCCTTCCACTTGAATCACTGACACTACATCTTGGTGAACCCCTCCAGGACTCCCATGGCTTTGAAATCCACAATCCAACAGTTTCCCCCCCTTTTCTTTTCCTCCCTTGGAGAGGAAGCAATGAGGGGTGTTTGCTTCAGAGACAGACTCTGATAGAAGAGCTGAGTTCAAATAACGAGGGGAAGCGAGAGAGGCAGTGTTTCCATCCATCCTCCCCACTAAATTTATTTTGTAGTGCTCTAGAGAAAGATGGCAGATGAATTGGACTCCTCTCCCTGAACCCTTTCATTTGTGAAGTACAATCCCTTGAAAGAATCCTGCCATGCTGCAGCCTGCCGGTGTGTCGTCTAAGTGGACGAGGTGGTTTGTGGGAGCTGTTTTACTGTGGCTGTGCATATATGAGACAGGCTGGCCCAGAGGACATGTTACATTCGTCTCAGAGGGGGCACGGAGGTGCCGTTAAAACCCTTCCTGGCTGCTTCTCATTTCCTCTCGGCTTCCCACACATCCATGCAGCTGCCAGCACCTGGCTGAGCCGCCGAGGAGGGCGAGGGTTTTTCTGTTTTTTGCTCCTGATGACACTCGGCTACTTTGCTTTGAGACTTCAGATGTAATGTGTCCAGAATTAGCTGACAATGAGAATATGTTCATTACAGATCAATTCCTCATTCTGCTACAAGAGCTGCTTTTTATTCACGTCGGCTCTGAAAAGCATGACATCCACATCTGCCTGTTGGAACATTTGAAATTTTTGCTTAAAATCTTATTTGACAGCTCAAAGCAATCTCGTCATACCATAAATTCCCAATTTGTTTATTCTTATTGTAGAGAACCAAACGTCTATTTAAAACCAAACTTAAATAAGATGTAAAAAGAGCTGTGATTTTATTCCTTCTTCTCTTTAACAGAAAACCATTCTCTAGCTGTTCTCTGTTGATTTTATTGGTTTATGTGGTGATAAAGCTAGCAGTGAAACTCATGGGTATATTTCCTCATCTTCCTGCTAGTCACTGATATTAACTAACACCATAAAAACAAACAAAAGAGGTCGGCTACAGCAATGTTTATAATTACAGTAGACAGCTTCGTTCCTCTTATAATTACTTAAACTGCTTTTCTCGCTCTCATTATAAGCAAAAAGATTTGAACTTGTCAAATTTTTCTAGCACGTTTTGATACATACAAGACAGAAATATCAAATTTATGATCAAAACCAAAACAGAAAAACAATCTGCTGCTACAGACCTGTAAATAAATAAATATAATTAACAGAAAACATCTTACAGCCTCTGTAAGAAAACTAACCTATAAGACAAAGTGTTGGTTGAATCTCTTCTGTTTAGTGCTTTCATGTTAGCGGAGGGACATTATCTCAATCCTCTTCTGGATGAAGGGGAAGGGCAAAGGGTGAAGGCCAATCAACTCTCCAAACAAGACCCAAGACTGCATATCAAAGGGGTATAAAAAATTTACCCAACATTCACCGGATACATTGGCAAAGATGGCGACAGAAGAAAGGCAGGACACCCAGAAATGTTCATTCAGCGTCAGTAAGGATGAAAAATGATCCTAAAACTGTGTTCCGCCTTGTGGCCTTTTACTTACGCCCTGTTTATCATAGGGCTGTTGTCAAACTGGCTGTCTGCTAATTAATAATGTTCATTAACGTTAGTTTTCTAATGTCGCTAATGTTCAGCATAGCCCTCCGAGTGTGTATTATAACATCATAACGTTTGCTTCCAATCCATCAAGGATGTCTGCAGCCCAGGCATCTGACACGTTAACATCTCCAGACGCCATCTTTGTTGTCATCAGTTTTTTGACATTCGGTTGTCATAGATACTTGTCGCTCTGTCTGATGTAGCAACTAGCGATGACTAGGACGAGGAGTTGGGAAAAGCAAGGCGAAGAAGAGAAATGGAACTGGGCCTTAGTGAAAGAGAAGAAAACTGTTTTAGAAGGATTTAGAAGTGAATGATTTTTTTATTATTAAAGATAAACAGAAAGTAACAGTTAAATGGGATGAAATGAAATAATTTCTCAGAAAATGTGGAGCACGTCATGTCAGGTAGCGGCAGCCTGAAAGCCAGGAGCAGAATTAGATAATTGCTGATGTTCCAGCAGTAGCTGCAGCAGTAGCTGCACGTCACAGCTGGAGTTGGGTTTATTCATTTTTACCTTTTGCATGAAACTGCTGTTGGAGTTTTCTAACTTCTTGAAAGACAAGCAGAAAAATGGAGGATGCGGTTTCCTGACCGTATGGCAGCACAGATAAAACAAAGCAAAGCAAATGTAGCGACACTAGTGAGGAAGAGGAGTGGGACCTGACGGATGGACGGAAAGGAGGGGGTTTCTACTCTACCCCGAATCTATCTCCACAGCATCCCTCTGGCTTTTAGTCTCTGCAGGCCTTACAGGATTCAGACTCCGTCCTCGCTTCCCTCAGACCAGAATAATGCAATGTGTCTCGCCTGATAAACTGCAGACCAGCACCAGGATATTACAAATGATTATAAAACATGTCACCCACTATCTTTAGTGTGCCTCTATTAAGCCCAATGGTGTTGTATTCTATTTTTTTTTTTTAGTGCAATGAAATTGACGACAGCCAATTTGTAAATCTGGCCCTACAGCCACAATCACTCACCCTGCATGGCCGTATTGTCTGCTGGGAGCTATAGTCGCGCCCAATCCACACCTTATCAAGCCAAACTCAGCATTCTGCTTCGCCGTGTAGGTTTCTATCCTCCTTCAGCAGAAGTAATAACTTCCAGATGAAGCATGCTTGCTTTGCCAAAACACGCAGACGTTGCCAAATCTTGTCAAAACAGACCCTTATGTGATTATTTTTCTCTGCATTTTGTTTTATTCTCAGGCTCATTTGTTTTCTCCTCACTGAGGTGGCAGCATAGCGAAAAGTAGTTCATTCATACTTAGTAAAAATTATTTTCATATTTGGATACAACACAAGAGGAAGCTCGGATGACTCATACAAAAGTGAGATTTCATGGTGTTGGCCGGCTCAGATGGCTGTTGAGACAGAAATTGCAATGTGAATGAGACATATGGGAAGGAAAGAAAGAGCAGCCTGAGTGAGATAATGAAAGCAGGCATCAGCTTGATTAGATAACCAGAGCTTCGTCTCTCCTGAGCGACATAAGTTAGCTCCCCTTCAGATGCTGAAGTCAGAACAGAGTTAGAAAAATGGAATTACTGTGTAAGACCAACTAAAACCAGCTTCAGAAATGCATGTCAACATAACGTCCAATGCAACCCTGCTCAATCAGATTTTTAAAGTCAGTAGCATGCTACACAGTTCCTGCAAGGCTTTGACCTGGAAGTGACAGAAGAATCAGACTATTCCAGGTCATGATGGTCCCTAAGAACTGTATAAAGGGTAGTAGCTCAAAAAAGTTCATTTTATATACGAGATCGCTGCGCAAGTGGGTCAGTAAACATAGCAGCCACATCATGGCCGGGTCAGAGACAAACACAAAAGATGGATCAAGGAGGCCATAGAATCCAGAAAGTGAACCAGGGACACCATCAACCTGGATTAGGGAGTCTTCATACTCTCACATACCTGGGACTCTCTCCCAGGCGGACCTGTCAGGTTGCCCACGCCCAAGAATAACAGCTGATAAATGACATCACTGCAGTCGGATGATGCTTCTGAGGACGACTGCAAACACCAGTAGAAACATTTTGAAATGCTTCCACCTCAAACTTTGTCTCAAAGAAGATCAATATTTTAGATTTTGATCGGTACTATTGGCTCATTGATCACTAAATCCATGTATCAACATAGATGAATGTATTATTCTACCCCTACTAAACCTCCTCCTCCTCCTCAAATCTCTTTCTTCCTTTATGTCCAGCTGCCTGTAAAGACTCTAAGAGGGCTCTGGAAGTGTCCCAGCATGCTGAGGACATGGGTCTGATCCTGGGGGCCTGTGCTGGAGGCCTGGTGGTCCTCATCCTGCTGCTGGGGGCCATAGTCATCATTGTCAAAAAGGGGTAAGTGGCTGTTAGCGGCTGATGTAGCACTTTATGGTCTCAGGTCTTATTGTTCACATGTAGCCCATCAAGAGGAGTTAATCCATCTCCTTCCCACTTGGCAGCAAGGTTCTACTGAGGAAAGTGTCTTGCCATCGTAGTAAATTACAGCCTGAGTTCGTGGAATGGAAGCGCATTAATCCTCAACTCTGCCACCACTGCCTCAGCCAAGCTTTTGTGTTCATCTCATCTTTAATTTCAAGGTCTGCATGTTGGCTGAGCACATTCACATGCAGCCCACTCACACCGGAGTCGCTGGCGTCGTTCCACTTGCAAATTACCTCGGTAGTCTATCGCACCTGCAGTGCATTCTTCCCTGCTCGCTGGGCGATGGTGGAACACTCATCGGAGTGTGAAATATTTCATCAAGGGGCATGTTATTCCATTGCCCACTCAATTACATGAGGCGAGCAGCTGTGAGGTGCCAGTGGATGAGCTAGTAATTGGTTAGGAAGGTTGTTTTTATACATTTACAGGGGAGAGTCCTCCACCTTTAGGAATGTTCTCTGAGTGAAAGGAGGCAGGTTGAATAGGGGATGCCTGGAAGGAGGCAGGGACAGATAAGACCACTGGACCAATCTAACAGGCACAATAAGAACTTGACTGGCACGTGGGGGCAACAGGAACAGACGAGTTTATATTTAGCCACGAGATACTGGGTACTCTGCATGAACTGTGTCACTGTATATGTTGATGTGAGCTGTAATCAGCAGGAAAATCAGAGATCTCCTGCACACTGCAGCACAGTGGCAAATGCTGCTTTCCTGCATTCAGCAAGGCATTGTAACACTTCAATGTCTAATCCAAGAAATAATAGACAAAAGGTTTTATTTTTTAATATGAAGACTGATCGTATATGTTCCATCTTTTACACTGTAATATTTAAGGATTACCGTAGTGAATTCCAAATTTCCCTGAGGACTCTCCAAAGGGATTAATAAAGTATTTCTATTCTATTCTATTCTATTCTATTCTATTCTATTCTATTCTAGTGCAAAAGGAGTCCACCGGGGGCAGAAACAGGGAGATGCACCTGAGCAATCTG
Source organism: Melanotaenia boesemani (assembly GCF_017639745.1). Taxonomy (NCBI): domain Eukaryota; kingdom Metazoa; phylum Chordata; class Actinopteri; order Atheriniformes; family Melanotaeniidae; genus Melanotaenia; species Melanotaenia boesemani. The sequence goes on from NC_055698.1 coordinate 4,205,447, forward strand.
AATCTATAGTCATTGTAGGAATTTTTGAGTCGTATTTTGGCTTAAAATGGATCCGTTACTCTTTGTAGGTTTTATTAATCAACAGATTATTTGAGATCGGAACTATAAGAAGATTCAGAGTGACATCAGGACATTTCACAGGTTCGATTGCTTTCTGCCCTCTCTCAGTGTTTCAGTCATTCATGGAAAATTATTCCATGATAAATTTTGTCGACACGACTCGACACCAGTGCCAGTCTTTTATGTTTGTATGCATGGGTTCTCTCCGGGTACTTCCTCCCACCATCCAAAGACATGATGTTAGGGTAATTGTTTAATCTAAATTCTCTCTAGGAGTGAGAGTGAACAGTTGTTTGTCTCTCTGTGTTGGCCCTGCGATGACCTGGTAACCTGTCCAGGTGAACCTGCCTCTCACCTGCTAAATGCTGGGTTAGGCTCCAGCTTCCCTGCATCCCTAATCGACGAAGCGGTACAGATGATGACTCACTGACTAAACGCACACAGACACACACACACACACACATATATATATATATATATATAAATTCTACATGCATTTTTATCACTGCATTATTTTATTGATCAAATTTCCATTTTTTAAGCCCTCGCATCTTTTTAAATTTATTTATTTATTTGCTATTAAAATCTGATTTTTTTTTTCAGATTTTGTGTTTATAAGCCTTACTTGAGCTTTTAAACTGGTCTTTGTAGGACCTTGATTTTATTCCATGAATTATTATCCTATTGGGGTGCAGGTGATATATAAAGCTTGTCTTTGATTGTATCAGGTCATATTTTTCATTGTGTCATATTTCACAAGGTTTTAGCTGTTAAAATACGAGTGGAATTGGTTTAGTTATTGAATAAAAATTAAACCAAAAATGAGATCAATTAAACCAAAACAGTGTTCTGAATGGGACTAAGACCAGTTTGTACTGGGAAAGTTGGGCCCCAGTGTAAAAAAAGTGAAGAACTGCTCTAGACAAGGCGATTATTCCTACAGAGGAAATAAATGTGGACCATATTAAATTAATGATAATGGAATATTTTTAATCGTGAAGATTTTAAGTTATTATCAGCTACAAAGATTTAATGATTTTGTTGCATGTGCTGATGTCAGAAGGTTATACTGCAATAAAATATTATCATTGTGCTTTACTTTAAATAATTAGTTCACATAATGAAATTTAAGTGTGAGAGCATTTTGAGAACTTTTGGCTAATATTTTGAATCCACTTTTGAAGTTCAACAGTTAAACGTAAAAACCTGATGAAAAGCCAAACACTGACTCCTCCATGTTGCTGCCGCAATTTCAGGTCAAAAACAACGTCTGCATTTTTCACATATTCTGGTTTTGGGGGCATCACAGTTGAGGTTTGCCTAAAGCTCCAGATTACCTTCGACCCGCACTGCTCGACTTGACTCGACACGAGTCAGCTCGACACAACTCCACATGAATCGGATCGATATGACATGACTCAACTCGACACAACTTGACATAAATTGACTCGACTCCACACGACTCCACTTGACTCAACATGACTCAACATGTCACGACTCGACTCAACTCAATACTTTATTGTCCCTATAGGGAAATTTTACTTGGATTCAGATGCTGTTACGTCAGCTGCCTTAACGACATCAGCACACCACACATCACCATAGCAAACCCCTGTAAACTACAGCCACCAGCCACACAGCATAAATCATAAATATATTGCACAATACCCATTTGGTATAAAAATTAGAAGAACATTAGAAACAAACAAGAAACACAAATAAAATAGATGATATTGCACAACCTGCAAAGCCCCAAATGTCTACGATGACTATGTGTGCTACATGGCTATGCGTGCTACATGACTATGTGTGCTACATGGCTATGCGTGCTACATGGCTATATGTGCTACATGGCTATGCGTGCTACATGGCTATGTGTGCTACATGGCTATGCGTGCTACATGACCATGTGTGCTACATGGCTATGCGTGCTACATGGCTATACGTGCTACATGGCTATGCGTGCTACATGACTATGTGTGCTACATGGCTATGCGTGCTACATGGCTATATGTGCTACATGGCTATGCGTGCTACATGGCTATGCGTGCTACATGACCATGCGTGCTACATGACCATGTGTGCTACATGGCTATGCATGCTACATGGCTATGCATGTTACATGACTATGCATCTTACATGGCTATGCGTGCTACATGAATATGTGTGTTACATGACTATGTGTGCTACATGGCTATGCATGTTACATGACTGTGCATCTTACATGGCTATGCGTGCTACATGACTATGTGTGTTACATGACTATGTGTGCTACATGGCTATGCATGTTACATGACTGTGCATGTTACATGACTATGTGTGCTACATGACTATGCGTGCTACATGACTATGACTATGCGTGCTACATGACTATGCATGTTACATGACTATGCGTGCTACATGGCTATGCGTGCTACATGACTATGTGTGTTACATGACTATGTGTGCTACATGGCTATGCATGTTACATGACTATGTGTGCTACATGGCTATGCGTGCTACATGGCTATGCGTGCTACATGACTATGCGTGCTACATGACTATGTGTGCTACATGGCTATGCGTGCTACATGACTATGCGTGCTACATGGCTATGTGTGCTACATGACTATGCGTGCTACATGACTATGCGTGCTACATGGCTATGCGTGCTACATGACTATGTGTGCTACATGGCTATGCGTGCTACATGACTATGCATGTTACATGACCATGCGTACTACATGGTTATGCGTGCTACATGGCTATGCGTGCTACATGACAATGCGTGCTACATGACAATGCGTGCTACATGACTATGCATGTTACATGACTATGTGTGCTACATGGCTATGCGTGCTACATGACTATGCATGTTACATGACCATGCGTACTACATGGTTATGCGTGCTACATGGCTATGAGTGCTACATGGCTATGCGTGCTACATGACTATGCGTGCTACATGACTATGTGTGCTACATAACTATGCGTGCTACATGACTATGTGTGCTACATGGCTATGCGTGCTACATGACTATGCATGTTACATGACCATGCGTGCTACATGGCTATGCATGCTACATGACTATGCGTGCTACATGACTATGCATGTTACATGACTATGTGTGCTACATGGCTATGCGTGCTACATGACTATGCGTGCTACATGACTATGCATGTTACATGACCATGCGTGCTACATGACTATGCATGTTACATGACTATCTGTGCTACATGGCTATGTGTGCTACATGAGTATGCGTGCTACATGACTGTGCATGGTACATGACTATGTGTGTTACGTGACTATGTGTGCTACATGGCTATGCGTGCTACATGACTATGCGTGCTACATGACTATGCATGTTACATGACTATGTGTGCTACATGACTATGCATGTTACATGACCATGCGTGCTACATGGCTATGCGTGCTACATGACTATGCGTGCTACATGACTATGCATGTTACATGACTATGTGTGCTACATGGCTATGCGTGCTACATGACTATGCGTGCTACATGACTATGCATGTTACATGACTATGTGTGCTACATGGCTATGCGTGCTACATGACTATGCATGTTACATGACTATGCGTGCTACATGACTATGCGTGCTACATGACTATGCATGTTACATGACTATGTGTGCTACATGGCTATGCGTGCTACATGACTATGCGTGCTACATGGCTATGTGGCCTGAAAAGACACTTTTTAAATTGTTTAAAATGTTGATAGAAATGTGGACAAATGAATTGTTAATTTTGGAACTAAGAACCATCTACCAGAAGGTAAAAGTTCATATTTAGGATGAAGGGTGTGTGGTGGGTTTGATAAAACTCTGTGCTTGTCTGAGTACAGACTCCTGATGGATGGACTGAAGGGAGAGGTTTCCAGTCCTCGCGTCACCTTCATAGCAGACTGTTCCAGATCACGCAGCTTAGATGTAGCGTGTGCTAAGATTGTGTCGTGGGTTCATGATCTCATGATCCAGCAGAACTGATTTTAAGGTTGATAATATTTACATCCTGTTTGTTACGACTAAATCTAAGTTACACCTATGAAACTCAGACTGAGTCAAAACAGAGTAATTATGATGTAAGAAACACAGTTTCACCTCATGACATACAGAAATAGATAAAGAGAAGATGGAGAATGAGTAGGGGATTATTTTTCTTTCTCTTCCCAGGATGTTCTGTCTAACAGCATAAAAGAAACCAGATCAGGGATCCATGTCTTCATTTTAATACCTTGATGGGAACATTTTAACACCCCATTTACATTTCTGATGCCCGTGTGAATACACCAGTCACCTTTCTTTTTTCTCCTCACTCTCTTTTTCTCTCCCTCCTTTTCATTCATGCTAATCAGAAGGGACTTCTATTCTTACCCTTACTACCCGTAAGTTGCTCCTCTCTCCTGTTTTGCTTCCCTCCCCCAACTGTCTCCTCTTTGTAGCCCCAAGGGCACTCCAGTGCAGCCCCCCCCACCATCCTCCAGTATCAGCTAGTCCTCCCCTACCCTCCTCTTCTTCCAACCCCAACAATATCCCTGCTATCACCAAATCTCCCTTTTCCCCGGTGCAGTTTCAATCTCGTCCCCCTCTCAGTGCATTAACTCATCTCCTCACCCCCCTTCTTATCTCTCGGCCTGTCTCACTCTGCCCCTCTCTCTTCCTCTATCACTGCTCTCTCCTTCTGTCCTCCCACCTCTCTGGCTGCATCTCTACAGCAGGAAGAAGGTGGCCATAAACAAGGCAGCCATGTCCTACAGGCAGGAGAAGAGTCGCAAGCTGAGCTCTTTGGACTGCAGCATGACGGAGCAGAGCACTCTCCAGCAAGACGAGAGGATGGCCCACTCCTTCATGGATGCCCACAGCTGCAACACTCGAAGTAAGACAGCGAGGAAACATATGGCTAGACCGTTTTATTTTATTTCTATTTTTATTGTACAGTACTTTGGTCAGTTACGTTGTTGTTTTCAAGGTGCTTTATAAATAAAGATGGTGTGGTATGGTAAAACAGCCTTCTCTTTCCTGACCTGCAGCCATCTTTACTTCCAAGCATGTTGTTGTGCCAGAACATGAGCAGCTCTCCGCAGAGAAGCCCCTGGTCTGTTTTGGAAACCCTGCAGCACCAGTCAGGCCTCACGTCTCAGCCCACGTCTGCTCCTCATGGCCTCACCCCTTGACCTATATGTTTTTTTTTTTGTTCCCAGATGAGCAACGTAGTTCCGTCAATGAGTCCAGCAGTTTACTGGGGGGCTCGCCTCAACGTCAGTGTCGGAAGAAGAGCTCGCCGTACCACACGGGCCAGCTCCACCCGGCTGTCAGGGTGGCCGACCTGCTCCAGCACATCAACCAGATGAAGACGGCTGAGGGGTACGGCTTCAAACAGGAGTATGAGGTGAGGAAACAGACATCCCATAATTCAGTCAGAATTGATGTACTGACCGCCAACAGGTGAACATTCTGGAGAAAAGAATTAGCAACAGTGAGGCTATGAGGGATACGGCTGGGTCTTAGCATCACCGTAACACCAGCTCTGCTCACAGTCCTGCTTCACGGGAAGCAAGAACCCGAAGATCATGGGAGGCTGGGGCTGATACGCAGATAGTAAAAAATGTTTTGGAGCACCTGCAAGCAGGTAAACTGTTAAAACACTAATAAGAAAAGCACCAGCAATAAGACTGCATTAACATAACTGTAGGTATTAGTTTTAAGAATGTGTTTAGTTCAGTGCAGCTGGTCCTAAACTTACCTCAATGACCCTCGTAGTCCAGGTTCCAGGTCTGAAGAGTCACATTCTCTCCTTCATGATTTGGTTGTTACCTGCAGAAAACATGGTACCAGGATGCATTATGCGAAGGGGGCAATGTGCATGTGCCACTTTCCTAAAGCAGCGGCGGCCTCATGCCAGCGGGGTGCTCCTTGCTACTCTGCTACACCGGTTTCAGTGGTGTTTGAACAGAGATTAGAAATGTTTCTGCAGATTTGAATCCAGCGGGACGTGCTGGATTAAACCACCATGAAGTCTACGTCTTGGAGCGAGACTCCTCAGCTGGTCCTCAGTGGTCCAACATGGTCCATGCTTTGATCGGTCAGGGTAATGAATATCAAGCCAGTGGTTATAAAACATTCACTTCCTTCCTGTAGGAATATCGTAGCCACGCTTTGTTTAGTCTGGGAAGATGTTTCATCGCCACCTGCAGACATGAAGCCTGTGAGGGAGTAGATCCTGGTGCAGCTTGTAGGTTGCTGCAAATGCTCACCAACAGGCGCCATAAACAGGCTCAAATCTGTAAGGTTTTCCTTTCAGGCTGACTCCCTTTCTCAGGCGAGGCGGGAAAAACAAGCTGAAACATATTTTCAGAGCTTCTTCCTAAAACTGCTGATATTTCTTAAATGAACAGTTTTATATCAACTTTAGTCCTGCAGACCTCTACTGTCTCCTTTCAGAGGACTTAAGTGGGTATTTAATATTTATAAGCAATCAGTAAAATACAGTTTTGCTTCATTTGCATTACAGAGATGGAGCAGATACAGAAAACTTTCTTTGCCGTGTGGACTAATTAAACCTCTCAGAGTTCCTCCTCTCGGCCTTTTTCTGTGTTTTTTTCCAACTGTTACATAAACTCTTCCACCACAGACAGTTGTGCTAAGCCTTTTATGCACCTCCACCTGCAGGAAACCAGATGCACTTTTTTGATTCATTAAGCTGCCCCCCCCCCTAGAGGTTCTGTCAAGCCCCCCCCACACCAAAATCAATATATGGGTTGCTTTTTCACTCCTTGATGTGGCTTCCCATCGCCTGGAGAAATAAACAAGATGAAGGGGATCAGCATGCGCACTGCTGTCAGACTTCATAACCCTTATTTCCCACACGGTCACACTGCTGCTGCCATCGATCAGACGCACTGGGAGGTGGAGGTGGGGGGGTTAAGGAGTCTGGCCATCAGCGTGGGTGGAGGGCAGTGTGTGTTGTGGTATAAAGGCAACTTCTGGACAAAGAACAGAAAAATGACTAAATGAATTCTTTGTATTTGGTCTCCACAGAGACAGATTTCCTCGTAAGTTTTGAAGAGATCTTTAAAAATAATTTTACAGACTTTCTGGAGGTCTGAATTTTTTTTTGCTTGCTTTGTTTTCTCTTAGTGGAAGTCCAGATGATGAATCAGTTTTGTTTTTCTTTGTTAAGCATCTTAAAGGTCCCATATTATACACTTTATTCCCAATCTGAGACCATTCATTAATATCTAAATGAAATATTTCCGCCATGGTATGGACAAATCGACCCTCAGTTTGAGTGCAGCGGCTTCTCTTCACCTCCCTCTTTTTAGCAGCTTCAGAAATGTGCCGTTTATGGTGGGCGGAACCCTGGTGGAGCAGCTCAGCTGTTGGCTCCGCCCATCGCATCGCCCGTCATGAGGTGATTGACAGGTTAGGCCTTAGCGGTAACTAGACGCTGATTACAGCGTAGTGAAGGATAAACAAACGCCGGAACACCGGAACCCATTCCTGAAGCCCCCATTACCGACCCAAACCGCGACGCACGGAGAACACAGCTAGCTACGCTCATCAATCTGATGCACAATGGCACCGGATACAAACAGTAGAAACAGTGACTTGGCTACATTTACAACAGTGCTAATATATTTTCAAGCTATCAGACTAATAAGGCCGAAACGATAAAATAACTGCCAGCTCTTACCTCTCCAGCTGTGTCACGGACAGTTGGTATTGAACCTGGCTTCAGCTTCAAACGGTTGGCGAAGCCTGCTTTCCATGCCCCCATGTTGTGGAAACAGTCCTCTTTGAAATGCTGGCCACAGACATGCAAAACCTTTGGAAGTTTTCCGGGTACATTTCCTCCAAAAATAAAATTAATCCACTCAGTCCTCGTGGGTTCAGTGGATGGAAGTAAAAAAACGTTTTCGTGTTCATTTATGCAGCCACAAACAGAACAGTGCTTCTGTCGCTTAGCCATGTCCGCTAACGAGGGTTGCCGAAAAGGAAAAACACTGGGCGCTAGGTGATTTTTAGAGGGCGGGCTTTGAGAGCCGGTAGACGGGTCCATCGCTCTGTGGGGAGTGGTTATTGTCCCTTATGACGTCTTAACGTACAGGCTTTCAAACTCGCTCAATTCAGCGCTTACTTCCCTAGAGGTGGAGCAGGGGGGAGAGAGAGCGCCTGAAAGAGTTTCACACTTACGGGTCTCCTACACATGCGGGGGGACCAGTATGACTGTTCCAAAACCATTAAAAAGTGAATTTTGCATAATATGGGACCTTTAAATCTGGTCCATGAGTCATTTACACATAAAACGGCTCCTAATTCGTGGGATGAACCAGAGTTGTTTTGACACATAACAGACAACTTAGCAAAGAACCGGTTTAAACTGGATCGTTCTTCTGATGCATTTGAAATGAGCAACAAAGCCCAAAAAAGTACGTTTTACTTTGTTTTGTTTTGTTTTTTTTACCTCCCTTCACTAGAAACGTGACAAAACAAAGTACATTAAAAACATGTTAGTTAAATTTGACATTAAATAATATAAAATTTGATTTTCTTGGATTTTTAAGGGGTTAGTAATTCCAGAGGTTTAAGTGATTCAGTGTCCTATGTTGCTGCTATGGGAAATACTTGTTGGCCAGCTACCCTGAATTGGGACACATTGACTGAGCCCCCTGACCAATTAATGACGTAACGTTTGCATGGTTTAGTGAGCACAAATCTGCACAGGGGCTTTTATTTTGAAGATTTTACACTGCTCCCATATCTGATTTCCTGCCTGGCTCTATCTGAAGTACTGAGCTTGACAAAAAATAGACTGCACGTATGATTAGCAGAGAACCGCGACAAAGAGCTTCTGCAACGCTTCTCAATGCACCATGACGTCCGGTGGGAATCAAACCGTTGACTAAAATGGCCGCAGCCAGAACGCGACGCACACGCACACGGTGGAAATTGGCCTTTAGACTGCTAAAGAAATGACAGGAAGCTTATCTGACAGGGTTTCAACTGTGTTGAAGATTAAAGCTGCTCAGACCAGCCTGTTAGAATTGTGCAAACTTACCTTGTATCATGTGTTTCTAGATGTTTACACATTTCATGAAATTTGTGCATCTTTTTCCTGTTCCCCTGCACATATTGTGTACAGCATTACTCAAAAAATCGGAACAAACCCACCCATTCAGTAATTCAGATGTCCATCTTTTATGTAATTGTTTATTTCTTTTTGGCCAATAAAAACCCAGAGAATAACTTTCCAGGATAACCATGTTTGTGTCATAAACCAGAGTAAAGTGACCTATAGTCGACACCTGTCAGCTCTGAAGCTTTTTCATCACAGCGCCCTGGAAGCTTCGTTTCTCAGAGCATTTCTGGGTTTCCTGGTTGAATGATGGGAAAAATGTGATGCCACTGGCTTCTGGGACTTGATAAAATGTAATATCTAATTTTCAGGCCAGTCAGTAAAAAGTGATGGAATCACACGAAGCCTCTGTGATGAAAGTAGATCAGCCTTATATAGTAAATAATTCATGTAACACTAATAACAGCAGGGATTTTTCTGCTGTACTTTTCTATGTGATTCTTTCCTGAATTCCAAAATAGTTTGGGACATATTTTCACACTTGGGACCAAATGGGGTAAAAGTTTTATCTGAGAGGGTTAGGGGAGTAAACAGAGCTCCATGAAGGTGAGGTGGTGTTTGATAACAAGATTAGCTAACCAGTAACCAGTTCAGTGACTGGTTTAACCGTCTGATCAGATCATTCTCTCCGGTTCAGTCTGAGTAAAAGCAGCCGGTCGGCTGCAGAGGAGAGCAAACGGGAAGTTCAAACACTAATGATCACATGATCTCTGAACTTTATGTCTTACGTGGCTTCTGCAGATTTTTATTGGGATGTTTTAATTTTATTAATTTGTGTGTTAACGACTGTCTGAGGTTGTGTAGTTTAACAGTGAAGGTGGCTTCTTCAGCTTCTTATTTCTGATTTTGCAGAGTTTCTTCGATGGCTGGGACGTCACAAAAAAGAAAGACAAGACCAAAGGACGACACGACAGCCTGCTCAGCCGTACGTAGTTACACCTGCTGCCAGGTGTTCATGTCTGCAGCTAAATACACTGGGGTAAATGGTGGGGTATTTAGTGAACATAACTTTGATTAAAGCATTTATTTAGATATAAAACAGCTGGTTAGAACTCAGGAACTATTTAGATAAATTAAAAAAACCTGGTCGCACAAATTTCAATAATCTTATGTCCTATTCCAGTTTACCCTTCCTCTCAAAAGTATTTGAAAAAGTAGTTGAGACACAGACCTGTTCCTTTTTAACCAGTAATAATTTGTATGAACATTTCTGGTCTGGTTTCCAGTCCTTCCACACTGAAACAGCACTTACAAAAATCACCAATGGCTTCCTCTTGGGAGCTAATTCTGCTTTACATCATCTTCATCATCCTTGATCTGAGTGCAGCCTTCATCACCTTACCTCACACTAATAACATGAATTTTTGTTGGTTGCATTCACACCCCTATAGACAGGTTTAAATCTCACCTCTCAGGATGCGCTCAGTCCATCCAGTTAAGATTGGTCACCTTTCTGTAATGCGGGTGGAGCCAACAGCAACTCAACAGATCTGGGTGAAAGGTAAAACAATCTTTAATAATTGTCCAGGAAGGTTCAAGCAGATCTGTTAGTTGCAACTGGATTAGCGCAGGTGAAGTCAAACCCCAATCGCCCTGTTGCCAGGTAACCACGTCTCCACAGGACCAACAGGGCTGGCTGTGAGTAGGCAGAACTGGTGAGGACACAGTAGTCCAAGAGATCACAACAGGCTTGAGAAGGAGGCAAGGAATGAGGGATGACTCACTGTGATCGATTGTCCTTCCAGAACGTGGTTCACACAAATCCAAAATTACAAATCCAGACCAGGGCTGAAAAAGGCGTGGAAGCAAGGACAATCTGGCGGAGACTGAGTGAAACAGTCTTTATACTCGTTCTTTTGGAGATGGAAAACCGATGATGTCAGCAGGTGACAGCAGTTGCTCTGATGAGGGGGAGGGGCAGAGCCAGAAAGCAGGAGGAGCCGAGCACAGTGTGACACGTTTCGTCCTCCCGTTACTACAGGTGCACCCCAGGGATCTGTCCTGGGGCCCCGTCTTTTCATTATTTACTTTTCCCTTATCCAGCATGATACGAGTTTGACGTTTGACACCATACCTCTCACTAGTCCTCTCAATATTTTTATCTCACACCCCTTTAGACAGCTTTAAATCGTACACTGTAAAATATATCCAGCTGATTTACTAAAAAAATTAACAAAAAGAGCAAACTTTTAACTGGAATTATTTGAGTTTGTAGATGGTAAATTAACCTGAATCTTAGTTTGCAGTAAATACATGATGTTATGGAAGAAACCTGAAAAATCCCACATGAATTAAAATTTCAACACATGATAATAAGTTTAGGAAAAGTAATTGATGAGCTCACAAGTGTTGTTGCTTAGCAGCAGGAAGCTGGTGTGGACATGGACCTCTCCGTTACGATGCAGCAGCTGCCTGGATAACTGGAGACCAGTCACATGACACTACCAATATTAATTATAAATCATCATCATTCTAACAGCTAAACTGTATTTTTATGTCTAGAACATGTTGTCTGTACACTGAAACTATGTTGGAAGGTGGATTATTGCTGACATGAGGTCAAAATGGAGACCAGAACATGTTTTTCTCAGAACTTGTTTCCTCCCAGCAGGAGGTCTGTAGGCCTGCATCTGGAGATCATCAAGGACACATAAGAGGATTTTATTATTCCTAAATAACTTCTTATTCATAATAACTGTGAGAAACAATAAGATATAAGAAAACTAAACAGGTAGAAACTTTGAGACCTTTTAGTTTGACTTATAGAAAATGGACATGACATTAGAGTTTATTTCCAATTTTTTTTTTTTTTTTTGGCCTCTTACTGAAATCAGTAGAAACCTTTTTGTGTCATTTGAATCTTCAATCAACCAAGTAGATAAAGCTTTTACGTTCTTCACCTTACGGTACCTTTGATGCAGGTATGCCTCCCATAACACAAACTGACTGAATTTTGTGTTGTTTCTTCCAGATGATCGCCATCGAGTGAAGCTCCACTCTCTGCTGGCAGACCCCAGCTCCGATTACGTCAACGCCAACTACATTGATGTAAGAAAACCATCCTTCTTGTTTTTCCACTGGCTTCTCCTCCACCTCTGTCCTTTCTGTTCCAGCTCTGCCTTATTTTATTGTTGTCTGACCCGCCGCTGCTCGTCTCAGCTGTCACTTAAAACAGCTGCAGCCGCAACGCCGCATAATGTCAGCGTGCCAGAACGTATCAGTCCAAAGATCCTACAAGAGCCCATAAGCTGGAAGCGACGGGTCTCGTGACTGTCAGAAAGGCAACGCCGGACCCAGATCAACTCTGCTGAGCCTTTCATCTGCTCTCTGATATTTTGATCCACCGACGGTTCAGCTCAGTGAGCATGAGGCGGCCTCTCCAGTGGCAACAGCAGTTTGCAACCCAGTAAGATTGACTCTTAAAAACCGTTGCATTAGATGGACCAACAGGATCTGAAAGACATTTTTTCCCCTGAGTGCTGTGTTACATCCTCTGTGTCTGAAGAACAGAGGAAGATGTAAAATGAAGAAGGGGCGGTCAAAGCTCACCGTCTTCTGTGTGGCCACTTTATCCCCTCCACTGCTCCCTAAGTGCTCCATTAGAGCGAGCGCCACATTAATTGGTCCATCTACAGCAGCACCCTCGTGTCATGCCAAGACCTCCGGCTCACACCATCATGGCTAAACGTTTACAAATTATTCATGGCAGAGACCAAAGCTGGAATAACTCAAACTTTGCTGTTTTTAAAGGTTTAACTTGCCCAAGGTTTACATAATTTGTCTTCTGCAGGGTCAAATCTCCAGATCAGTCTTTGGCTTGTGGCTGACAGATGTAAAAAAAGAAGTGATGCAATCCTTCAGCAAAAGCTTTTTGCATTTGCTGCTCTAAGCACCGCTGTCAGGTTGGTTTTTGTTGCTCTTAGGGTGAGACACAAGTTGCAGTGATGGCCCTGGCAGTAAAGAAAAACAAGAATGAACACAAGGATGGTTCCGACAGCTGAGCCGACCAATTGGGATGCTTCATTTCTTTAAATGTCAAATTCTGTTAAAGGCAGAAATGCTGTGCAGCATGGCAGTTTATTCTCTCGTGTCTTTGGAATAGCCTTAAAGGACGATTCTTCTTTTTTCAGCTTTGTTTATGCAGCTTTCAAGTGTGATTTTGCAGGTTTGGCTTCTCTGAGTTGTAACTGCCAATCCTCCTGCTCTGCAAACAGTAACGCTGCAGTCGTAACACATTTAAACAAGATAAGCTGTGACCAAAGTGCTGCAAAACACCAAAATGAAATAAAATAAAACAGAACAGCCTAAAAAAACACACCATTAAAACAATCACACAAGCATGCCATTTGATAAAAACGTCGTTTCAAATGTCAAAGAAAGAAACGTGTCTAAGACCTGAACCTGAGCGGATCTGGGTGGTCGGCTGTTTGAGTTTCATGGGACTGCAGCTCAGTCCTTTAGGGCCAGATTATCAGACTGGATCTGAGAATCATTCAGACTTACCACATAAACAGATCAGCTCAGGATGGCCAATGAAGGAATCATACGTAGACTGAATTTTATGATGCTGGCTAGATGAAATGATGTTTAACTTGCAGGTCAGAATTCTGAACAAACTACCCTCCAAACATTTGAAAACATGTTGTCTGAAAAGGAAAAGCATGAGTCACCATCTGAAGTTGCTTAAAGGAAATGAAGGGTTTAACCTTTGCTGAAAGCTCTGGTTGAATGAAACAGATCTGCACAAATCAAATTAAAGACAAGAATTCAAGATGACACGAGGTTCTAATCCTTTTCAACACTTGGCCGGATGGGAACTTTAGAAAGTAGATGGTGTTTGAGTGCAGTGGTGTGAAACTGGCACTTTTTGAGGATTCTTGCGACTGATTGTGTAAAAACAATGTCTCCATGACTGACTGAGCACATGACCCGCTTGTGGATGGCAACTATAGCACGTTTAAAGCTAGTGGAAAATGCTGTATTGGCAAACGCTGCCAGAGATTTACTTTCTAATAAAAAAGCACGATCCCAGGGTTGAAAGATGTCCAAAGATGACCACCTGTCATCTCCTTTCCTTCACCTGACTGGGCATCATGTGGTTAAGGGAATGTGGAAGGAGAAATTCAGACAACTTAGGGTAAAATGATTGTGCTGCAATGAGAATCTGACCACAATTGTAGAGATATCATGTAAATTATTTATTATTAAGGTTTGAAATTAAGATGAAAAAAAGTCCCCAAAACCCACTTTGTTGTCCCAGAGCTGCTCACGCTCCACCCCTCTGTCCTCAAACGTGTCATGAATCACAGTTAGTACGACTGGATGAACATATTAAGGTACGGAATTACCTCTTTTCTTTCATGGAGGATTTGTCCGGCATACCTCATTGCAAAGGAGATGGTAAAGGAAACACTGGAAGCTTTCTCCTCAGTGTGTATCATGCTCAGCTGAGTTGCAAAGGTTCCTACCTTGACTTTCTCTATTTCCCTACTTAGGATTCCCTTTTCTTTGGGGTCAACCAGGTATCCTCAGGTGCATGAAAGACTGGATGACCAATGTTCCCAAGAAGCAGAGGGACACCTTACCTTTTTAAAACAGAGGGATAGGGCTAGACGAGGAACTAGGACTGGGAAGTCTAACACAAACCTGATTCTGTGAAGCACTGAGAACACTAATGTCTGAAAAAGTGCTTTATCCTGATCTCCCTGCTTTCATTACAGAACCTGTTGGAGTCCGAGCTATTCAAAGCTTGGTCATGCATTGTGACTTGTGGTCATTCTTTCTCTTATCCTTTCCCCAAGAATCAAAGTGTAGCTCAGAATGACCAGATTGTCCCACATCATCTGGCAGCTGGAAGTTTGAGTGACTGTAGAAACATGGAAGTTTGACTTTACTCAATATTCTCTCCACAGGTCCTCAGTGCAAGCTGCTACTAACCTTTCCATTACCCTCTTTTTCCTGATCATTAATCACAATAACTAGCTCTTGTTTCCTTCTCTGCTTTCCTTCTTTCTCTCTTTCTTCCACCCCTCCGGTTTCCCATTTTTGGCATCTCTTAGATTCGGATAAACAGGGAAGTAAGTACCTTGCTTCTCTTCTCTCCCTTTTCATGCTCCCTCCTTTCACTGTTGCTGCCAGTCCTTCATGGCTTCCCTCTAATGGCAGACCTTCTTTCTCATGTCCTCTTTCTTTCCATCTTCAGCATCACATTTTTTTTCTTTGTGTCGATCTGACTGCAGCAGTCTATTTGTCCTCTTTCATCCATTGTCAGATGCTCACTTGGAGCTTTTTCTTAACGCCAGGTTGTCCTTTTAAAGAGTTGATAGTATGCTATAGAGGAGAAAAGATAAGGTCAGGTCGGAGTTCATGTTCATACATATAATAAGGCTGGAGGCAGTGTAAATATATGCAGTGACATTGAGCTGGAAATGAAGGGAGCCTGTGCAGAATGAGAAAGGTTAGGGTCCATATTTATTCTCAGAGAACAGGAAGAATATTGCCAAGTCAGACTACATGGAGCCATGGAAAATGAAACAAGTGCTTCGGACAGGTGCGGTGACTGGTTGTTTTAAACTCATTCCCAGGGCATTTCTGCCATTTTGTCAAACATCTCAGAGATGTTCACTTATTGCCTCTGGACTTCAGCAACCTTAGAGGCCAATAAGATCTAGGGAAAATCTCATTATAAAGTCTTTACTTATCGATGACAGGGTCGTCACGTGGCTGGAGGGGTGGTAGAGGAAGGTCTTAAGACCGATAAAGAAGACAGTTAAATTCAAGGCCACTAAGCTATTTAACTTCTTTTTTTTATATATATATATTTGCAATTATAACTGGGCAACACAGCGTCTTGGTTAGGTTTGGTTTCATAGAGGACTCTATTTCCTAGGTTGGTTTTTGAACTACATCTAGCTGTGCATGTTAAGGAAAATAGTATTAATATTCTGCCACATAACATAACAAAAATACACAGCTATGGATTATATTTATTTTGTGTTTATTTTAAAATGAATGCTAAAGGCTACCTTCTCTGTTTATAGAAGACCCAGGGCGTCTTGGCTTAATGACTGTAATCTACATGATGCAACTGCAGCGAGAGTGAGCTGTGCTAATTAAAAGGCAAACTTTGTAGCTAGCAGTAACATGCTAGGTAGTCAGAATCCGTTAAACGCTGAGCTCTGGAAGTCTACTAAATGATTCTCTACTGCTTGCACTAACAAGTTAAAAGTCATTAGCTTTTGTTGCTTTTGTAGCCTTCCTGGCTCCAGCTAACTTTCAGACACTCAGCATTCGATCAGCATGTAGCATTAGCTACTCAGGTTCTGTTGTTAGCTTTTTAAGATGACTGCTCATCTGTCCATTTCTGCTGAAAATTACCTAGAAGCCTTCAGCCTGGGGGGCTGAGAGCTGCACAGAAAGATGAGAAAAGAAAAAATCTGCTCCAAATTGCTAATTGGGTAGCAAAATAAAAAGCTAGCAGCCAATCAAGAGATTGTAAAGATCATTACTTTACAACATCTTTATTAAGTGCAGCAGGAATTCAAATTCAAAGTGCTTTTGTTCACAGATTTAAGGCAGAAAACTGGGAAACTCAGCACACTGCATATTACACTAAAGTTACACACTTTAAGTCTATTTTTCCTCAAACTGATTAAATTTTGATGACTAATCACGTATCAAACTGTCCAGTGAGAGGACAGCTGTTTTTGTTTGTTTATTTGTTTGTTTGTTTGTTTTTTTTTATGTCCACTCTGCTGGAGGTCCTGAAGTAAAATAGATTTTAAAGATGGAAAATGTAAACATGGGCTATCCGCAGTACCACAGGCTGTTGTATCATCACAGGATTATCTTTTTTGTCACTTTTGGCTCATTTTGCAGATTTTGCAAATGTGCCTCATACTCATTTCAACATGTGTCTGGTCGTGTCTGGTGCTGCAGAAATCTGCCAGTACTTCTACAACAATGCCGGTTTATGCTTTATGAAGTAATTAGACAATTAAAAGTAGTCATTCAGTTTAATGGAAGACAACTTGTTACTATTCTTACTAAGATGTTGACTGAGAGCATCTTTCGAAGCTGACAACCACAAAATAATCTTAGTGGTAACAAAAGTTTTCATACATCTTTACCATCATACAGTACAACCCGCCTGTGTTGCACAGATGCTGGCAGTACTGGCCTTCTTTGAATTCTACATCTCTCTCATGATCTTTGGGAGAGTCGTCATCATACTATCAGTTTAAGGAGTGAAAACGGACCCAAAATTAATATGTGTAATTTCAAAGTTGCACAGAGTGGAGGAGTTTACAGTTTTATGCAGTAACTCAGCACACATCTGAACTTCTCAGGCAGAATTAAATCACAGGGTGACGAAGCATCATGTACAACTAAAACAGTGGTTCTTAACCTTGTTGGAGGCACCGAACCCCACCAGTTTCATATGCTCCTTCACCGAACCCTTCTTTAGTAAAAAATAAAATATGATTTTTTTTTTACTGGTGCACGAAATGAATTGTGCATTAATATCACCTTGTTCACTGACGCACACCGCTGGTCAGACGGAGGGTTATTAAAGAAGGTGTTGTTAAACAGGAAGTGATACGCTGGCAGCGCGTCCACTCCTTTACAGCCGTTTTACAACGTGTCATCACAGTGGGTAAAAGTACCAGTTCCCCGCCGCCACGTCGTGAGTCCGTACGGCGATCGACCCTTTAGATCGCCTTATTTGCCTGGATCGGCGCTCGGGAGATAACGGGCTAATTCCGATGTGTGGTCCCGACTGATTAGGAGGTCTCACTCTGCTGCTTATCCAGCGCTCTCAAAGCGGACCGGTAGGGAGTCTCACTCAGACACATATACAGCCCTAGCGGTCTGATAGGGAGGTCTCACTCTGCTGCATAAACCAGCGACCTCAAAGCCGACCGGTTGGAAATCTCAGAGCAGGACGCTTTCACTAACTGCAGACTAGACTGAGGGGTGGACCTCTGCGGCGGAGGCTCCACCGAACCCCTGAGACCGACTCACCGAACCCCTAGGGTTCGATCGAACCCAGGTTAAGAACCACTGAACTAAAACCTTTAGAATAATTTGTGAACATTGATTTACGAGCTCAGACTGTATTTGAGTGCAATATGACCCTGTAGCTCTGCTACATCTGGAACAAAAACGCTATGTAAGAAGCTGGAGTGGCCTGTGTCATATGTTCACTCCTCCCCCTGATGTCCTCCTCAGCAATGATAATTGAACTTTCTTCAGGAGTCCTCTCAGCACTTCTGAGATGCATGATGAATATGAGCGGATTTCATTGCATGCAGTGAAGCGAGAGTTTCCCTGTCAGCAGGCTGTAGATGCAGCGAGACAGAATCTGTCAAAGCAAAAAAACCAAGGCTTATTTTTCTGTCCAGCTAGAACTGATAAACCCTCCATTTCTCCCATGCATGCCTTACTTTTCTTTCTTTTTCATTCATCGTGATTTCACATGGCTTGATGTTTTCTTGTTTTCTGCTTGCCTGCTGTTGGAGGGTTGCCAAGGTGACAGACAGGAAACTGGTTGTAATGAGGGTTGCTGCACTCTCTCATAGTGATGGCCATCCATCTCAGCTTCTGCCTCCAGCATGACAGATATAAATGTAATTTGTGTTGCTGCCTTGCTGCGTTGTGCAGATGTGCATATTGTGTTTGGAGGAGGAGGTGGGGTACAGTATTTGTACAAATGTTGAGCATATACAGCAGTTTAGCCATGACTGATGAGGGGGTTTACTCATGTGTATTTAAGAGATCCATCACAGTTGGCTGCTTTGCATTCAGCACCACGAAGCTTGGCCTGGCGGAGGGTCTGGACAACCCTAATAGCCTCCTGGGCCCTCGCACGCTGTATCATAACTGCACTGGCGCCAAGCAGAGAGGAGACAGCCAGATCAGTCAGTGTCACTCAGGTAGAATTACTCCCAGACCTGTAGATCCTTCACTGTCAATCTGCCTTTGATCCGTGGCCCAGGCTGCATGCAAAGCTCTGCACGTGGGCTTTGAAATGCAGCATCTCTCTCCGAACATAATGAAAGACCTGGCTCGGAGACAGGCTGGGACAAGCTGGAATTAATGCCATTTCTCTGTGCATTACAACTCAAGCACACTCCATCAGTCAGAGCCGGTGCTTAAAGGATGTCCACAGGTTTTGGCTGGTCAAATTCGTCCGTTTGCATCAGCAGCCGATAGTGTAGATTAGTTCATACAGAATGATCATCAGTCATAAAAACTGTGTTGACAACAAACCAGATGAATAAGGGATGACTAGGATGCTGGGAATAGAAAAAGAGAATGGATGAGATGGGTGGGATGAGACTTACAGTCCCCGAGTCTCATTTCATCGTGTGCTCCAGTAATTATTGACTCTCTCACATGTCTTTTTTTTCTTCCTTCCACTCTGTCACACAGGGCTACCAGCGATCCAACCACTTCATCGCCACTCAAGGTGAGTGTTCACTTCCATCTCCCCAGCAGCCAGCTGACGTATGAAAATGAGTCTGATGAATAATGAACACGTAAACAACAAGAAACTTTTGTTGCATCACTCTCACATCTGGATTTCCACCACAAACGGCTTCTTTCCCACGACTGCGAGAAACGCTCCCGGAACAATCAGCTGCAACTGTCGCTGTGTCTCCCCGCCCTGCCATCTGCATGTGCGCCACACTGTCTCTCTGATGTCGGCGTGATGCTGTGTATAGGCTGTAATCCACGAGCAGCAGAAAGTCTTTATTCCCTCCTCACGCTGATGGTGTTTACTCAGTGAACACTCAGTAATCTCCCTCTGACTCAGTCCTGCTGCCTCTCCAGACTCTCCATGCAGGGGTGAAAAGCACTGATACGATCCTACAACTAGCTGGAGGTTAAAGACCAAAATGATGTTTGGTCCCAATGATTCTTTAAAGATGAGAAAAAATGGGCTCAAACTTTATAACTTTAAAATTCACTTTATAGGAAATAATTTAGTTATTTTCATAAATTATGTCACTTTACACACGACCACCATCCTCTGCATCAGGACCATTATCCTCTTCATCAGGACCACCTTCTTTTTTTTTTCTACCTTGTACTGTCCAGCATGGTGGCGGCAGAATGATGGTCTGGCTGCTGTGTTGTGTTGGAGCTTTATGGGTCTTAAGCCTGGTACACACATAACGATTTTTTTAATCTTATGAGATTTTTTATCTCGTCGAGACCTCACAAGTGAAGGTAAAAAATCAGGCATTAAACAGTTTTGATCATACTGTGTGTGGTGGCTCCGATAATCTAATCACAGAACAACACACACATAATGATGCTGTCCCGCAAGTGATCTACAATCTAGTTCTCCGAGCCGGACATTTCACGTGACCAAACCTGATCTAACAAAAATGTAGAAGAAGAACGAAAGAGCAAAATAACGAAGAAGAAGAAACATAGTAACAATCTGAAAACACAACACACAGCATGGAAGAGGACATACAGGACGAGGGAATGATGGTGGTCTTGGGACTATTGTTAACAGAAAAAGCCAGAACTGAAAAAAATAACAGACTAGAGAGACGGCGTGAACACAGACTTTTTCTGGTTGGCTAATTCCGTGCCACGTCACCATCCGCAGTCACAATGCACGAGTCGTCAGCGTTCCCCAGTAATCGGCTCTGAAATATTGAACACGTTCAATATTTTCAATTGTCGGCTACGACCTGTTGTGGAGTGGATTATCGGGACAAATCTGCTCGTAACACACCTCAGACCACATGATAATTGTACAGAAAAATTTTATAAGATTGTTATCGTCCCTTGGTCGGGAAGAGGCAAACTCTTATTTATTTAATCTTATTTATTTATTTTGAATTATGGAATTGATGTAATCTTGTAATGTGTAATGTAACAGTTGTAATGTAACAGCACTGATCCACAGCCAAACATTGATAGATGAAGAGTTTGTTGTACATGCTTAAGAACAACGTGGAAGGTTCCTTTTAAATTGTTCTGAATCGAATCAAATCAAAACGATGGCATGGTCGACACACTGTTTGTGATCTCAGCAGTCGATACATGATGTCATGATTGAAATTATAACCCCTGGTCCCCACAGCTATAGTGATTCCCAGAGAAAGAAGCAGCAGGTTTCCAGACTGCAGCACTATGGCGTCATACAACAGAACTTCCTCCTATCATTTCCTTCAGTAGTCTTCAGGAACAGTCCTCCAGGTTCCTTGAAGAATTTTCCAGAAATATTTCTCCCAGATTCTCAAATGACTTACCAAGAATATTTCTCCAGGATCCTTGAATGACTTTCCAGCAACAGTTCTCCAGGTTCCTTGAAGGATTTTCCATGAATAGTTCTCCAGGATCCTTGAATGACTTAGCAGGAAAGTTCTCCAGGATCCTTGAATGACTTTCCAGCAGCAGTTCTCCAGGTTCCTTGAAGGATTTTCCAAAACTCTTCTTTGGACGTTTCTACGTTTTGTTCCATTTTTCTGTCCAGCTGGCCCCCCACTGCTTCAATATTGTCAAGGTCCAGGTTCTGGGGAGGATCCAGTTCTTGTGTCATGTGACCTACCATAGCCTGTTCTCCTAATGGCTTCTTGACAGCCACGTTTCCATGGAGACCATTTCTGATGAGGCTTCGGCCAACAGTAGATGGGTCGGGGTTGATTTGTTGCATCTTAGATGAGCCTTAAGGCAGCTGTGTTCCTGCAGCAGGTGCTCTGGGCTAACTCCCTATCATGTCCAGCGATGAGGGAGTGAGGGGAAGGGAGGAGAAATGCCAAGTGCACTCTGAAAGGCTCAGTCCAAAGCAGCAGCAGCAGGCTGTGCTGTGCATACAGATCCATCCAGCTGCCGCTATCACACCTCATCCGTCTTCCACCGGCTGCCCCGTCCCTCCGGTGATGCATTAGCAAGCTGAAAAATGAACATCCTGTATCTCTAGCGCACATTGAAGGAGCAGCAGTCTGCTAACCGGGGGAGGAGGGGGGCATCAACCCTGCCAGGTAACGGGGGTGGAACCCAGCTGGTTCAGACCCGGTTTTGATGCTTAAGAAAGACAAGGAAGCTGTTGCTCCTGAAGCATCGCACATTTGCTAGGGGGCATTTACTGAGTGGATCCCCCTCCAGCCACGTGTTCGTCTCTGAGGTTTTCATGTCCAGATATAAGAATAATAATAATGATAATCAGGTTCCTAAAGTTCTCAGCCAGTCAGAATTTCCACTAACCAACTTGTTTCTGATAAAATCGTCCAGATTATAACTAATTATACATTTATTTAACTCTCTGAAACAAACAGCTCCTTATTTATTTTACAGACGAGATTTTAAAGACTAATTCAGGCATGCTTTTCTTTATTTTTAGTCTTATTTCACTTTTCATTTAATTTATTTTTAGCAAAAGTGACCCCAAACTTTTGAACGGTAGTGTATGTGTTGGCCCTGCGATGGACTGTGGACCTGTCCAGGGTGTACCCTGCCTCTCACCTGTTAATGCTGGGATAGGCTGACTGCTGACTGGTTCCAGAAGTCTTCTGGTTTGTTCTGATGCAGCTTTGCCAGCCTTAGCCCTGCTGCCATGTTCTTTTTTCTCCTGCAACTCTTCCCAACAAGCCGTACTGATTCAGTCTTTTTCTAACTGGACTGAACTTTAACATCTAACCTGCTGACTGAGGCCTGGACCATCTGCCATCAAGATCTTTTTCAGTTTTTCTGAGCCAAAATTCTCCCTGTGCTCTATGATCATGCCAGACTTGCACTGTCCTGCATTGTTTTGCAGGTCTTTGTATCTGCGTATACTTGGTTTCTTCTCTCTTTTTTTAGTAATTAATATTTCATTAGTCTTAACCAGCTGTTTTTGCACTGGAAAGGAGAAGCTGTCCAGTCTTGTTGTACATTCTCTATAATGGCATGCAGGACATTCAGCTGTCTCAGGAGAGGCCGTGTAATCTGGCCTGAGATGTATTTAACTCAACCATCCGGGAGCAGATAGTTTATTTATAACAACCTGATTGATACCTTATTCACCAAACAGCTGACTTCCAAAGATAAATACTGTTAGTGGTTTCTCAACAAATGAAAATTCGAATAAAAATGACAAACACAAGACGAGGAGATTCCAGTCAGATCATTAATCAGCCAGGCTGTGATGGAACTATGAGCAGGATGAAGGATCAGGATCAGCAGTTGCTCCTAAATGTGGAGGTTTGCTTCCATTCAAGTCTTTGTATTCTTAAATAAATGTGAGCAAGCTTTAGCTGGATGTGGGGAAATGATGCAGGATTGTGGGGACTGCGTTCAGCAGGATGCTGTAGCGCCTGTGCTCGTGGTACTGGAAGAATGTGTTCTACCAAACAAACGAGAAGACATGAGTGCACCTCACAGAAGGTGATACATGACGGAGGAGTCGGGATGAGAGCAGGTTGTAACGCCGCGGTGTAATGAAATCACTGATGAATGAAGTGTGATGAGCTGGTCCAGTAGAATCGGCCGGTCCAAGGCTGGCTGAGGATCAGAACGACGTGTCTGCAGCATTAGGAGGAGTGGCAGGGAGCACAGTGGCTCTATTTGCTCTGAGTTATGTCTCATCTCTCCACCCTTCTTATCTTCCTCCGCCTCCTTTCTTTGTCCCTCCCACTTCTCCATCTCTACCTGTGCTGCAGGCCCCAAGCAGGAGATGATCTATGATTTCTGGAGGATGGTGTGGCAGGAGAACTGCTTCAGTATCGTCATGATCACCAAGCTGGTGGAAGTGGGCAGGGTAAGTTTCTCTTCACCTTCTCTGACCTCTTCAGCCACCTGTGAAGATGGATGGAGGGAACGTATTTCTGGAGCTCCCTGTATCTCCACCGCATGTACCCTGTAAATGCGAGGAGCGCCGGGCTCCGTTCTGTAGGAGGAGGTGGTTGCTGCGGTCGCATCATGAGGGATCAGCTTGTACTGTTGGTGCGAGCTCACAGCTCTGATGGTGGAATATTGTGGCCTGTCTGTTTCAGCTGAATACAGTAGGTTGTGTTGCTATGGAGTACTGTGGCTGGTGTGTGTGTGTGTGTGTTTGTGTGTATTCGTTTACCAAACAAAGAGGGCAGCTGGTCTGCTGGTTTCAGATGTTCTCCTTGTCCAACACACCTGATTGTTGATGATCTTTCTAACAGCCTGTTAGTCTGTTAATAATGCATTAGTTTAATTCAGGTGTTTTAAGGCAGGAAACCATCCTCGAGGACCAGAAATGGACATCCCTGACCCTGCCCAAACCCTGCTTCTCATCACTTCTTCTTAGTGTGGACAGTTTTTAGTTTCAGCCAAGTCTCTAAATGTTTACATTTTAGATTAGAAATGAAAGAGATATTCCTCCAATTTAACATAAATCATGACATCATTACTAGTTTTATAACTGCTTGTGTTGCGTAAATCCATCATTAAAGGCCAGAGTGCTCCAGTCACATCACATGACTCATCTCCACCATAACAGGAAGTGCTGCAGCCCGCGTCTGATCCTACAGCTGTAGCTTCCTGTAGTTGTCATCAGTTTTCCATTAATACGTTTCTAAAGGTTTTAATTTGTGATCACAACTGACACATGTGGTGGGCTAACATTTAGTTTCTTATTGCATGGAGCCTAAATCTATCATATTATTTCCACAACTCAGAATTAATGTAGGTCAGCAGAGCTGTCCCATTTGGTGGGATTTCACCTCAACTCCAATAACAAAACAAATGAGTTCACAAAATGATCTAAAAAGATATTTTTAGCCACATTAACTTCTGTTTGAATCTTTGACTTCAATTGAGAGCAAATCTTGTGATGGATTTAATGATTGTAAAGTTCCAGTTATTTCTAATTAATCCCAACTGAGCCATTATATAAAGAGCTACACCAAGTTAAGCAGCAGGGAAGACTGTAGTTCGTTGAAAAATTAGTTGTGGATTTGTTTGTTTTTTTTTTCCATGGAAAAAGCAGGAGAATGTGGATAAATGACTCAGGATGGTGTGTTGTTGAGCGCTGCCGCATGCCCAGCTGCTGGTGTGGAGACTGATAGAAAATAAAAATGTTATCTGAAACCGGTTTGTTCTGACCTTGAAGTTTTTGTAAAGTGAAGCACATAAAAAATGTGTTTTACCTTTTACTTTGGGAAGTTTGTTGAGCTGATGTAGCTGTTAGCTAAGCGTCTGAAGTGGATATTTGTAGCTGTCAGGGATTTTCAGTCCTGGAAAGTTACATGTGTTAAATGACAAAAATGATGAGTTATGATTTATAGTTAAGTCCTCACCACTGGTTAGCTAAAAATGAGTTGTTTCTCATATTGTCTCATGCTAATTGTTTTATATTTTAACACTTCTGTCATTGAAAAAAATCCCATAAGAAAAAAAAAAAACATTTTTTTTTAGCTTCAAAGCTAACATTGGTTTTGGCTACAAAGTTAACTCGCTGAGGCTAGCACCTTAGTTAGCCCCATCCACTCTAATCAGGTAGGCAACATTTAACTGATCAATAAAAGTGTTTTTTTAGATGTTTACTAAGCAAATTATGAAAGATTGCTGTGGTTTTAAAAATAATATAAAGTTAAATGTTGCCCAGTAGCAACCGTTAGCAAAACCAACATTAGTTTTGCTAGCTTGTTTAGCATTGAAGGGATGCTACGTATGTATTGGGCGAATATGTTTTTTTTTTTTCTTTTTTTTTCTTTTTTTTACCATCACAGTCTTTTCTAATTTAATAATGTGTAATTCTCTACTTATTAAACATCCAAAAGAAAAAACACTTGAACATATAAAGGCTGTAGCTCATACATGGATGAGGCTTTAGCACCAGCTACATCCAATTCTACATTTTAGCCTCCTCTTTAAATTAAAAGGCCCTGTGGTAATATGATGATATGACTTCTATGTTCAAGTTTCACAGCAGTTTTTATTCAGTACTTTGAGAACCAAAAAGCAGTGTAAATGGCAGATCTGTGGACCTGAGAGCTGCACAGTCAGGGATCTAAAAAGGCCTGCACAGTTAATCCTGCCCTAACAGCTAACCTGTTCACCTAACAGAGCAGGTACAACCTCTGCACAGTCCACTGCAATCTTTCTAAGGCAATGCTGAGAAAAGAAGCAAATGTTTCTCAGAAGTTTAGTCTGTAGCTGGGTTTCATCCCTTAAGTGGTAGAAAGTGTTGACACCACGAGGGCAACAATAAGAAAATGATGATGTAGCAAAAGCACTGCATGACCAGAAAAATAAAGCAGCCATTTTTTTTGAAAACATCACAGTTATGGTTCAGTATTTAGAAGAAAATAAAAATCCTGTTAAACAGGTCGTCTGTAACTCCATGTCAACACATTTCTGGTTCAGATGTGACTGTGGAGATGAGGGCGACAGCCGCAGACCAGCAGAGGAGATAAGTTTGTTTATACAAACCTTTCTGAACTTTTGTCCAGATGAAGTGCTGCAAGTATTGGCCGGATGACACTGAGCTGTACGGTGACATTAAGATAACACTGCTGAAGACAGAGACACTGGCAGAGTACACCGTGCGCACCTTCGCTATGGAGAGGGTGAGTCATACGCTCATTATTTTTCAGATGAACTCTGAGCTCATCTACTATGTCATCAGCTTTTATTCCTCTTCAGGTCTGATTATCTGGTTTCTATGAGTTCATTTTTGTTTTTATAATAATCACTTTGCTTTGTCTTTTAGAGAGGTTACCCTGCCAAACATGAGGTGTGCCAGTTCCACTTCACCTCCTGGCCCGAACATGGCGTGCCGTACCACGCCACTGGCCTGCTGGCTTTCCTGCGCAGGGTCAAGGCCTCCACTCCCCCCGATGCTGGACCGGTGGTGGTCCACTGCAGGTAGGTCCACTGCTTTACTGACAATGATCTTAACACCTAAAGGCTCTAATGGCTTCAGTTAGATCCAGCCACAGATTTTCTGTTTTCTGTATCATGTTTTTGTGACTTTCACCACCTTGCAGTCATTCGGATCGTTTCCTTTGACTTCATATTGTGTTTTCTACATTTACCAAAGTTACCAGTCAGCTGTTGGTCCATGGAGAGCACAGCATTGAAAAGCTAACCGTGAGACATTCACACAGATACAGTCTGGTTTTCACTGAAGAAGTTTATCTGTTGTGCTAACAAACGATTAAACCAGGCTTGAAAGGCCTTTTCCTCGTAGGTTTCTTTTGCATTTCCTTTTTGAAAAAAATATACTGAGATGTTGCAAAAGTTTTTATGTGAAGAAGAGCAACTTTCTACCAGCTGCTGAAGATAAAGAGCACTAGAGCACTTGAACAGAAGCATCTTGATCATCTTGGGTTTTGTTGAGTTAATCTGCGGGACCACATAAGCTGCTCAGATGTGATTGTAGCATCAATCTGAAAACTAAGCTGCCATAAAATCCATCTGCGTATTGTGAAGTGGTCAGGCAGCAGTCTCATAACCGGCCATACGAACACAAACAAGTTATTCAGTAACTTCTATAACTGTGACAGATTATTAGGACTGAGACAAAGAGAGGACCATAATCATCTCTGCATGTAATTTAATAATCCTAATACCACTCATTTCACAGTGCAGCGCGACCTGCTGTCTGTCAGTAGAATCTGAATTCCCCGAGTCTACGTGGTGCTGATGATGCAGCATGACAACCATAAATGTCATAGCAAGGATGAATCTGTCAGTCCGAATAGCAAACAGTCCTCAGACTGGAGAAGTCCAGCTTCCAAGGAGAGAAGCAGCGGTGATCAGAGTAGCGGCTTCCTCGCTAATGATGCGTCTCTAACCCGTCTGCACAGACAGGCTGAACATGGACAGGTAGACGGTCCACTTCACACCTGTGCTTCAGTTCATTTGCTCCAAATATTTGCTATATTAATTATCAGATTATAGAGGTGAAGATATGCTGGAAAAAAATATACTAAACATGGGTGTGGAGACAATAAACATTATACATGTGGTATATACAAGCAAAATCATACATATTAAAAAAAAAAAAAAAAAAAAAAAATGGGCTCAAACCTTTATGTTTTTTTTCTAAGTGGTAAATCTTAACTGAGCCTTGCTTGGAAATACTAAGCCAATGGTGGATTCCCTTTTATACCCAATTGTGACACCCTCAGTAGTAAATTTGCTGTATTTAGTGGATAGGATTCTTTTTTGTTTTTTCTTTCTTATATAAACGAGTGGAAATATTCTCTGAACAATCAATAATTTCTTTACTTCTTACTTTTGCAATTTCCTCCTGGGATAAATAAACTATTTTATATACTATTTTTGCTAATGATTATTTTTTACTCTTTTTTGGTATATTCTCCTTTCGGTCTCCTGATCAGATTGTTCCTGGGCCGGTATAGAGAACCTGTTTCAGCACCTAAACCTTTTATTATGTTCAACTGTGGAATAAAGAGCATATTTTCTGTAATTTCTGTGTTATGCTCAGGCTTGTCAATGTCTCCTGTGTGACAGTATGGGTGCAGGAAGGACTGGCTGCTACATCGTGCTGGATGTCATGCTGGATATGGCCGAGTGCGAAGGAGTGGTGGACATCTACAACTGCGTTAAGACCCTCTGCTCCCGTCGTATCAACATGATCCAGACTGAAGTGAGTGGGAGGGCAGAGAAGTCGTTAGAGAGGCCATCCTGACAGATGTGATCCCCACAGTATGAAGCTGCTGGAGGATCACATCTTTCTAGTCTGTTCTATTCTACCATTAATCATTTTGATGCAGCATTCATATCACAATACGCAGGACATGTGCCTATATATAGGGCTCATGTAATTGTAGTGAATTTAAAAGAAAAGGCTGCATTAAAGCTGCAGTATTTACCTTTGTTATGATTACATTGGCCACTAGGGTGCAGCAAAACAAACTTAAAGAACAACTTGCAAATATTACATCGCATGAAGAAATATTACATTTCAGCTAGGTCAGGCTTAAACATCTCAGATCTAAAGTGTGGAAGCAAACACAACAGAACAAACAGAATTCAGTCTTTCTGCATCAAACCAATCAGGAAAAGACGAGGATAGCAATATTAGCTAATGCTAGCTAGCGCTCTCTTCCCAGCTAGGTTTCCCATCACATATCAGAGTTCAACGTAAAGTGTTCACTAACGTCTGGAGTAATAATACTCAAAACTATGGTGGCTTAGAAGTTCAAAACACGTTTACATAAAAAAAAAAAAAAAAAAAAACCAAAACACTTTAAAAAACCTGAAGCAAAATTACATTTAAGAAACAAATTTACAAAATATTTTAAAAACCTGTATCGGTGCTGAGACGGTTCGACAGCAAGAAGCAAAACACAAGCATAATTCCCAGAAAGTAAACTACTGGTCTTCACGGCCTCCAGTTCTACACTTTCCTTTATTAACCAGCTCGATGGGAACTCTGCCACTGGATGGGTGGAGCATTAGGAAGGATGCTGCTGGATGGGTGGAGCGTTAGGAAGGATGCTGCTAGATGGGTGGAGTGTTGGGAACGCTGCTGCTGGATGGGTGGAGCATTGGGAAGGATGCTGCTGGATGGGTGGAGCGTTGGGAATGCTGCTGCTGGATGGGTGGAGCGTTGGGAACACTGCTGCTGGATGGGTGGAGCATTAGTAATGCTGCTGCTGGATGGGTGGAGCGTTAGGAAGGATGCTGCTAGATGGGTGGAGCGTTGGGAACGCTGCTGCTGGATGGGTGGAGCGTTGGGAACACTGCTGCTGCATGGGTGGAGCGTTAGGAACACTGCTGCTGCATGGGTGGAGCGTTGGGAACACTGCTGCTGGATGGGTGGAACGTTGGGAACGCTGCTACTGGATGGGTGAAGCGTTAGGAAGGATGCTGCTAGATGGGTGGAGCGTTGGGAACACTGCTGCTGGATGGGTGGAGCGTTGGGAACGCTGCTGCTGGATGGGTGGAGAGTTGGGAACGCTGCTGTTGGATGGGTGGAGTGTTGGGAATGCTGCTGTTGGATGGGTGGAGCGTTGGGAACACTGCTGCTGCATGGGTGGAGCGTTGGGAACACTGCTGCTGGATGGGTGGAACGTTGGGAACGCCGCTACTGGATGGGTGAAACGTTAGGAAGGATGCTGCTAGATGGGTGGAGCATTGGGAATGCTGCTGCTGGATGGGTGGAGCGTTGGGAACACTGCTGCTGGATGGGTGGAGCGTTGGGAACGCTACTGCTGGATGGGTGGAGAGTTGGGAACGCTGCTGTTGGATGGGTGGAGTGTTGGGAATGCTGCTGTTGGATGGGTGGAGCATTGGGAATGCTGCTGTTGGATGGGTGGAGCGTTGGGAACGCTGCTGATGGATGGGTGGAGCATTGGGAACACTGCTGCTGGATGGGTGGAGCGTTGGGAACACTGCTGCTGGATGGTTGGAGCGTTGGGAAGGATGCTGCTGGATGGGTGGAGCATTGGGAACACTGCTGCTGGATGGTTGGAGCGTTGGGAAGGATGCTGCTGGATGGGTGGAGCGTTGGGAACACTGCTGCTGGATGGGTGGAGCGTTGGGGACACTGCTGCTGGATGGGTGGAGCGTTGGGAACACTGCTGATGGATGGGTGGAGCATTAGTAATGCTGCTGTTGGATGGGTGGAGCATTAGGAAGGATGCTGCTAGATGGTTGGAGCGTTGGGAAGGATGCGAGTGCCACAAAAACTAATGCATTTAAGAATAAAAATTAAAATGACATAAAAAGAAATCCTTCTGGAGAAAACTATCAATCAAATGTAAACAGAAGAAAATTAAATGAGGAAATATTAAATAAATTAATGTTCTTTTTAATATATTTTTATGTATTTGCTTAAAAATTAAGTTTAACAAATTAGATTAAAAAAAAAAGTTCTGCACATTTTAACAGAATTTTTTTGGCTAAAAGAGATTTGTCTTTTATTTTAAGATATAAAATGTGAAGCTAAAACATCCATCACCGTCTTTTTTATAGCAACGGGAAATAAAAGGAATAATATAAAGTCTTTAGTCATGCAGAGACGATAATGGAAAAGACAGTATGATGGAATAAACATGTCTTAATAAATATCATGAGACTTTCTGACTGATATTAAAGACAAAAATCAACAGTTCACATCCTTATATCTGGTTTTAATTATATAAACACACTTTCCACTCATTGTTTCAGCTCTGTTTGATACCAACTGCCAGCTGTACAATAAATAAACTAGAGAAAGACATTAATTAGCCAAATAAATAAAGCAAATAAAAGTTTGAATGGAAAGTTTTCTTCTTATCGGGTCAGAACGTGGAGCCGTATAAACACAATGCTCCTTATCTCCCTTTTATTTCATCTTTCCACCTTTCAGCTGCAGCTGAGGACACGGTTCTGTAATAACACATTAGAAGTGATTATAAATAGTTGTATGGCCGTAAATATGACCCCCCACCCCCCACCCCCCCGATCTTTTCTTTGGTTGCTTCCTCCCGTCTGACGGTGTTCTGCTGGAAACGGACCCGGCTGCTCGCCAGCAGGCCGGCCATTAGAAGCTGGGATGCTGCTTTCTGTGTGACTGGCTAAATGTTTGTCTGTTTGTCTCTCAGGAGCAGTATGTGTTCATCCACGACGCCATCCTGGAGGCCTGTCTCTGTGGAGAAACCGCCATCCCCGTCACCGAGTTCACTTCCACTTACAAGGAGATGCTGAAGGTCGACTCTCAGAGCAACACCTCACAGCTCAGGGAGGAGTTCCAGGTGAGATGAAGCAGATAAATATTGCAGGCTGGTGGAAAAATGTTTCCTTTGATTTACAAAGCAACATTTTCTAATTCACTTGGAAAGCAGAACGATTCCTGAGTGAAGGTGTCACTAACGTCCAGCTCATCAGGTCCACCTTCTAGTACCAGGTCATCCTCTTTATCACAACCGCCTTCTAGTACTGGGTCGGACCTTTTTAATTCCTGGTGTGATAGATGGAAGCAGGTAGTGGAAACCTTCCTCAGAGGTTTTCTCCATACTGACATGACAGCATCACACAGTTGCTGCAGGTTTGTCGGCTGCATCCATGATGAGAATCTCCCGTTCCACCACATCCCAAAGCTGCTCTACTGGACTGAGATCTGGTGGCTGTGGAGGCCGTTGGAGTCCAGTGAACTCATCGTCATTTTCTAGAAAGCAGGTGGAGATGATCTAAGCTTTGTGACATGGTGCATTATCCTGCTGGAAGTAGCATCAGAAGATGCTCCACTGTGGTCATAAAGGGATGGACATGGTCAGCAACAATACTCAGGTAGGCTGTGCTGGTTAAACCAGGCCACGTTGGTACTAAGGGGCCCAAAGTGGGCCAAGAAAACCTCCCCCCACTATTACACCAGCAGCAGCCTGAAGTGTTGATCCAAGACAGGATGGATCCATGTTTTCATGATGTTTCCAGCAGATTCTGAGCCTGAAATGGAGACTCATCAGACCAGCAACGTTTCTCCATCTTCTATTGTCCAGTGTTGGTGAGTGTGTGTGAATTGTAGCCTCAGTTTCCTGTTCTTAGCTGACAGGAGGCTCCCGGTGTGTCTTCTGCTGCTGTAGAAATTAGAAACCTAAATTTTTTATATTTTGTAGAAACAGAAACAAAGCAGAAGACTTGTTACATAATTCTGGTAAATTTTATAAGCCTTGACTTTTTGATTTTTTTTTCCATTAAACAGGAAGCAAAGAATCCAAAATGTTGGGATGTAAGGTCTCCTTCCAACTGAAGGCATTCATTGTAGATTTATAGGTTTTTCTATTTCTGTATGAGGTCGTGTGACTGAGTAATGCCTTATCTACAGTAGCAATCAGAAAGCTCTCATTCTGGAGGATCAGGAACTTGTGTTGCCGGACGGAGCTTATAACTGCTGCATGAAACCGGGACAGGAGAATATGGAAGCATGGCCATTGGGAAGCTAAACCTCATGAGTGTGAGCAGCGACTAGCTCAGTTGCTTTGACAGATAATATCCCTGTAAAGGCTGATTATGCTCCACATCTGTCTGATTTGCCACCGTGACATTAACACAGATGCACTGCTGTCTTTCTCCGAAACTGTCAGCGTCTCTACTGAGAACCCGATGCAATCAGTCACGTAAGAGGTCATGTTTCAGTCAATCTAACACATAAACACACAGCTTGAAATCTTCAGACATCAGGAAATAAAGTTTCTCAGATGGTTGTGTGAGCATCCATCTGATGATTGACCATCAGTCTGGTTCCTTGGCTTCCAGTCAGGAAATGAGCCAGTAGTTCAGCATAGAACCAGGATGAAGCAGCTCCTTTAAACAGGTGAGACGTCATTGTGTCGCATGTATTATCACCCGGTTTAGTCAAGGGCAACTTTATTACACAACCCATGATGCCGCAGTGCTCCACAAACCAAAATATAACTAAAACAATACAGGAATGAAGTAGAGACAGAACTAATAAACTAAAGAATAAATTAAAACACCTAAGTTTGGTTTAACTCGTGCTAAACACATCTGTAAAGTAGAGACTCAGTGTTTGTGCAGATCTGATTAGTCCACAGTCTGGGACCTGTTACAGGTCCTAGACTCCGTCACCTCCAGATTTTAGTCTTATCCTTGAAGTGGATTAAACCAGCTGTGACCTGGACCTCATGGTTCTTGCTGGAGCATAAACAAGCAGCAGCTCAGACGGAGAAGAAAGACCTTGCCATGGAGTGATTTAAGGAGTAGAAGTGAAATATTAACCGTATCCAGTATGGAAGAGGAGGTCGGTGTAGCACCACCACCACCAGGTTGTTTGCGCCCACCGCTTCAAACCAGTCAGCAGACGAGCGGCGGCATTTTGAACCAGCTGGAGACGATGAACCGAGGTCTGGCTCGAGGACCATCAAGGAACACACTCAGGTTTTTAACCTGTGTCTCAGTAAGAGGATGAAGGGTCCAGAGCTCCGACAACATCTGGAATAACACAAATTCCAAAAATGACCGTTTGTTTTGTTTTAATCTCATTTATAGAAATTTAAGGACATCCACTGTTTAATGTCATCATGGCAGCACACTAACAGATGAAATGAGTCTGCTTAGAAAAACACATTCATTTGCAGGTTAATCTGAAAATCATTCATTTAAATGTTATAGTGTTTTAAAGAATGGCAGCTCATATAGAGCAGTGTTTCTCAGTCCTGGTCCTCGGGCATCCCCTGCCCTGCATGTTTCAGTTCTTTCCAACTCCAGCACACCCAATTCAGATGCAAACCTGCTAATGAGCCATTCACTTGGAAAACATGCAAGGCAGGGGTCCCTGATGACCAGGACTGAGAAACAGTGATATAGAGAAAACAAGGCTGGACCCAAACCAGAGCCTTGAGGAACATCACAAGTCAGAGGGGCTATTTTTGAGCTGTAGGGCCCGTGTTAACATAAGAAATCCTTCCAGATAAGTATGACCAAACCCACTGAACACAGATCTGTTAAGGCTGATTTCAGTCGTGAAAGAAGAGGTCACGCCAGGTCAAAGGCTGCCTTCAGGTCCAACCACCAGAGGGCAGCAGAGCTGCCAGAATCTGAAGTCAACCACTCGACCTCTACAGCTGCTTTGAGTCTTTTCTTTTTTTATGTTTTTAAATTTATTTATTTACTTTTTTTGTATTCATTCAATATAATCCATGTATTTATTTGTATGTAATTTATTTTTATTTATTGATGATTATTAATTTATTCATTATTTAATAGAATTACATTTAATTCCAGTTTTTTCTCGTTTCTTTTCTTTCTTTTGTTATTATATAATTATAAATAAATGCAGGCATTGAGGGTTTAAAGAACAATAATAAAGCACTCGTAGAAGTGCCGTCTCAGCTGTGGTGTGATTTACAACCGTCTCACTGCGGACGCCATCTTGGTCATGTTTATGTGTTGCTTGTCATAGCAGTTCATGGGTCGGCCAATCAGATCGCTGCTTATATATCTATGATATAATATTTGATTTAATTTCTTTTCATTCCGTCTAAATGAATGAATGATGCTTCATTTACAACATGAAAGTTCATTTCGATTTCCATCATTTTATAAAGTTTATTCAGAGGCCTCATTAAATCTTTGTTTTTTTTATTGATCGTATCTGTTTTTCTAAACTTTGCACGGCTGTTGTTGTTGTTGTTATAAAAGTTAGAATGTGATCTTTACATGCTTTTTTGTGACCCTCCCTCCCCAGACTTTGAACTCTGTGACTCCTCATCTGGACGTGGAGGAGTGCAGCATCTCTCTGCTGCCCAGGAACCGCGAGAAGAACCGCAGCATGGACGTCCTGCCGCCGGACCGCTCCCTGGCCTTCCTCGTCACCAGCGAGGGGGATAGCAGCAACTACATCAACGCCGCTCTCGCTGACAGCTTCCTCCGGCCCGCCGCCTTCGTGGTGACGCCGCACCCACTTCCCGGCACCACCACCGACTTCTGGAGGCTGGTGTACGACTACGGCTGCACCTCTGTGGTGATGCTCAACCAGCTCAACCAGTCCAACTCTGCCTGGGTAAGAGAAGCCCAGACAAACGGAGGCGAGTCGAATGTTAGGAAGTAAATTCCACATGTGTTACATGTACAGTTACACGAAGCTCTTTCAGTTTGAGGGCGGTGTGGTTTAGCAAGGTAGAGCCGTCGTCTTGTAGCCTGAGGGTTGCTGGTTCGATCCTCGGCCAAGTTGAGTTAATGTCTAGGTGTTCCTGGGCATGACACTGAACCCCAAATTGCTCCTTATTGGTCGTGGTTGAGCACCTTGCATGGCAGCTTCCACCATCAGTGTGTGAATGGGTGAATATGATGTAAAGCGCTTTTTTTTTACCATTTCTGTAAACAATGAGGTAAACACAGCTTCAGATGAACAACAACACACGGCATGTTGCACTGTCTCATGTCAAACAGTTGCTTCAGTTCATCAGAGTATCAGCCTTGGTTTCTGCAGATCTCCCCAGGACAAGGTCCGGACTTTGACTGGACCACGCTGAGGCCTCCTCCCCCTCCAGCGTTTCTGGTTCCTGCAGTCAGGATGAGGTCTGTTCTCTGACTAGACCAATGAGACGTCCTCCCCCTCCAACCTGTCTGGTTCCTGCAGTCAGGATGAGGTCTGGACCAGGTCAACATCTTGGTTCTGTTGCAGATCTGCTGCTGTGTTTGGGATCTTTGTGCTGCTGCATGAGCCAAGCTTTGTCAGACAAATGGACTCACGTCTGACTCTGGAATGCTTCGGTATCCAGAGAGTTAGAGCTCTGAGAAGTGGATGGATATTGAGGTCCAGGCCCTTTTTCCTGAGGACGACATTCAGCTCGACTTTGAGTGTTTGAAGAAAAGCCGACCAGCCTGCCGAGCTGAGTGTAGGACGCACAGAAACACATTCAGGAAAAGTTAAAGAAACTGAAACAGATGTTAAGAAGCAGAAGTGGGTCCGACCACCGTATCGAGTGATATCAGCCTGATTACGATAGATTTTTGCGTAACTTTGCAGTGGAAATTCAAACCACATGAATTAGCAGGAATTCTTTCACCCTGGAAACGAAATTCAGTGTAATAAAAATTCCTAGAGATGTTGGTGGAAAAGCCCCTGATGACTGCAATGTGTTCCAGTTCTGTAGCTGCAGAACAAGCCCAGATCATCATCCCTCCACCACCGTGTTATGAGCTGTTTGTGATCAAACATGTCCACTGTGGTCTGGTCTGTCCAGAGGATCGGGTTCCAGCAGTCTGCTGGTTTGTTCAGATGCAGCTTTGCCAGCCTAAGCCCTGCTGCCATGTTCTTTTTCCTCTTTACTGGTTCAGTCTTTTTCTAACTGGACTGTCATGAACTTTAACATCTAACCTGCTGACTGAAGCCTGGAGGGTCTGAGATGGTCTACTGGGGCTGAATTTGCTGGAACGTCCATTCCTGAGAAGACTGGCAGCTGTCTGGAATATTTTCCACTTCATCTTTCTCTCTGTAGAATGAAGGACACATTGTTAAAGATCAGTAAATAGAGTGTATGATTAGCAGCACCTGCTCCTACCTGCGTGGAATCAGCAAATTTAGTTTTCACTCACTGTTTTGTGTTTGATAAATGATGACAGATGGTGTAAATTCTCCTGCACACAATGGTATTTAATGTCATTTCTTTTCCTATTGAGTCAGTTTTTGAGGTTCAACTTCTGCCACCAGAGCAGCTTTTCCTCCAAGAAATGTGTTTATTATCTAAAGAGGATGTGAGTGGTGGGGGGAGTGTCGGAGCCAATTTCTAACCAATTCCAAGAACTGCAAGGCAAGCAGTGAGTAGACGAGCAGCAGGAAACAAAGAGCAGTGTAAACCCAAACCATGTCAGACTCTCTCACAAGTCCCGCTCACTTAGCCTGCAGATCCTCCAGCAAAAAGCAATTTCTCGTCCTTGAAACACCAAGAGTTCCTTTAGTCTGGATATTTACAGAGATAAGGAGCCGATTCATTGCTGAGCAGGAGGCAAAACACCCTTTTCTACCAGTGTGGGATGATGCAGCACAACTTGTTGAAATAATAAAGAAGCCCAGATCTACACCAGTGGTTCCCAAAGGTTTCAGCCCAGGACCCCGAAACCAGGTTCAGGTTCCACATTCACAACAATCTGGTCTCCAGTGGGTCGGAGCAGTGAAATAACACAGTAACATAGCACAGTAACCAAGAAATAACTAAAACTTTTTCCTTTTAGTCCAAAGTAGGTTAACATGTTTCCATTCAATGACGTCTCCGTTTAGCAAAAACATTCTGGAGAAAAGTAAATACAGTTATTTATTTACATATTGTTTATTTATTTTAAATATTTTACTCTGTATATTTGATATCAAATATAAAATAAACAGCTTTTCCAAAGAAATTTATAATTTTTAAAATGAATTTTATATTTTTAAATCAATTTATGAACTTCATATTTTCATTCATTCATTATCTGTAACACTTCGTCTAATTCCGGGTTGCGGAGAAGCTGGAGCCTATCCCAGCAACTGACCGGTGAGAGGCAGGTACACCTGGACAGGTACACCTGGACAGGTTGCCAGTCCATCACAATAACTTTATATATATTAAATATATTTTATATTTTAGTAAATGCACATTTTATATTTTTATAAGCATGTATTTATTTATTTTTCATTTTATTTACATGTTTTAGTCATTTTACACATTTCCACGTTCATTCCAGCTTCCAGACCAGCATGGATAAAAAAAAAAACCAGCAAACATTTAGTTCCAGGATTCCACAGGATGATCAGAGAAACTTTTCCAGATCTAAAAGTTATTTTAAACATACATACATTTGCACATCACACCTGAACTCAACTCATCATACAAACTGAAGTCAGAAAGACGGAAAATATGGATTAAGTTCTCCCCCTTCTTTTATTTTCTCATGTACCACCAGGAGCATGTGCACCCCCATTTGAGCAACACAGCTCTCCGTCATGCTGGAGACTCGCATCATTTCAGCTGTATTAATGAATGACTCGTGGTGATTATTACAGTTAGGGGCACTTTCCGGATTCTCCAGCTTTTCTGGGAGCCCAGTGTTGCTCCAGCATCCAGACGGTGGGGTCACTGTGACGTTAACCAACATGACCAGCAGATGCTCAGAAGATGTCACCAAACTGTCCAGTCACATCTCAGTCTGTCGACTGGGAAATGCAGGAAAAAAAGCTTGTTTGTAATCATAGTCAACTAATTCAGTCCCAGAAGCCACGATATACTGAAGACTGCTAAAATACTGCTCATTTCTTCAGATTCCCCCTTCTGGCAGCCAGACTCTATGATAATTTAAAGTCGTCTTCAGGAATTGTTTTACTGTATGCATCCTCTCTTTTTCGTAAACCTATAAATAATTCAGGCATAAAAACGGCTCAGAACTCATGAAACATGTCGTGTCTTTAAACTAGAGACGACCGATCATTTGGCACCGTGTTACCTGCAGCCTCTCATTTCTTTAGCTGCTCCTAGGTTTGATGTGCAGTATCCTTAAAGATATGGAAACGAGACAAATAGAGGACAAAAGAACTCGTGTCAGGTCTAAAAAATGGTCTACAGCAGATGAACGGGATCTGAACTTTATGACCTTGGAACTCTG
The DNA here is from genome assembly GCF_017639745.1 of Melanotaenia boesemani. Classification (NCBI taxonomy): domain Eukaryota; kingdom Metazoa; phylum Chordata; class Actinopteri; order Atheriniformes; family Melanotaeniidae; genus Melanotaenia; species Melanotaenia boesemani. Next base: position 4,244,678 of record NC_055698.1, read on the forward strand.
AACTTCTGACTTGCTTTGATGACATTCATTAAGTACATTCCTGGAACCGTGGTTGCCCTGCAGCATCCTGAAGCTGAGAAACCACAACTTTTTCCCAGCCTGGAGCATCATGCAGTTTGCTTTATGTCAGACGGCAGCAGCTGGGCGAAGGGAGAGATCTCGGAGAAGAGACGGGACAAAGACGATGCTGGATTAGCCAATGGAGGCAGAAACTGGAGACATAGAGGACAAAAGAAGAAGAGTCAGGACTAAAAACTATCTACAGCAGATGAACAGAAAAGGGAAGCAATACATTACAGATCCCAACCAGCCTTCTGCCCAACATGTCAGGTTATAAAGGAAGATTCTGAAGCGCTTCTGATCATAAAAACATCTTTAAGCTCCCACTTGTCACACATAGTCCAGGGCCAACATGTCCTCCTATTTTACACCCAGGCAGTAACTTTCTTCTGAAGCGGTGCTGATCAGTCGCTCTTCACACTTTATGAAGGTTTATTTAAACAGGATCTGAAATCCAGCAAAGACCTGAACCAGGATCTGAAAAATGCATCTAGATCTTCAGTTGATCCATCTACTGCTGGCTGAAGCCTCATCAGAAATAGTCTCCATGGAAACGTGACTGTCAAGAAGCTGTTCTTAAGGAAGGGAAACGGGCAGAAATGGCTGTCATATGACACCAGAACTGGACTGGAGATCAGTGGAAACAGGTCTGATGGAGGGATGGATCCTCCCCAGAACCCGGACATTATTGAAGCAGTGTGGGATCATCTGGACAGAGAACGAAACGAAAGGCAGAAACATCCAAAGAACAACTTTGGAAAGTCCTTCAAGGAACCTGGAGAACTGTTCCTGGAAGTTATCCAAGTGATAGTAAAGCTTCTCGATGTTATACCAAAAACTGACTGTTTTCATTTATATTTGCAGATTTTTCCATAAAACTGCACCTATTTCCAGTTTTCCTGCTGATATAAAGCTTGAGGCCTTTCCACAGTACCATATGACGCCCTGTGGACACCTCAGGGCCAACACTTCATCCATCTCCCCTCTTTCCATCAAATGAGACATGAATGTGGCTCAGCACAGTGAGTGGGTCTGCCTTTTCACTGCTTTCCTGCCACCGAGCTTCAGTTCTGCATTCAGGCTGCCCGTTTAATTTGCTGTCATGCCATTAGCGCGTCCTTATCGCTCCCTTCCATGTCTGCTCATGTGTAGGTTTCTTCTTCCACCTCCCTGTCGCCACTCCGTCACCGTGTCATGTCTCATTCCCGCTCGACATTTCCACCATGCCCGTCAGCTGCAGTCTGTCCTTCCTCCACTCTAAATCTCTCCTCTTCTTCTTCTCTGGCTGCCAGTGGATTAACAGTTCACCCCTGTAACACACTCACAGTCAGCTTGTCCTCCTGAGTTTGGGCTGTCTGCCTCCTGTCTGGATGTATAAATATTTATCTCTCCACTTGCTCAATGTCACCTGTTAATACCCTTCTGTCATTGTGTCAGGGTTATCATTTCCTACTGCAGGGGTCTGCTCATGCCCGGAGTCGCTGCAGAACATGTCAGCATGTCAGCACGCTCCCCCGTCTCTTTGCTGGGGGGGGGGGGGGCTGTGTTTTTCAGGCAACCATGATGGGAGACCTTGATGTTTGAGTGCGTCCAGCCTCTCTGCTCACTTCCTGTTTGTCTCCCACGCACAGCCAAGGTCTCCTTCCATTAATTTATAATGTGCTAATGGTGATGATTGAGCCTCATGAATAATTCAGCCTGGGTGGCTTGGTGTGAGGGATTCTTCCCGCTCATAAATGGGTTGTTTTCTTTGCTCATTTAATTTATGGTTGCTATTTGTGGGTAATCATGGTCATTTAAGTTAATTGTCTCTGCTGTCAATACTCAGGTGTCTTGTTACTGACTTCTCCGTCACTGACTGCTGACATAATGATTTGTTCTGCCTGAAGCAAGTGTGGCTAATGACCTGCCTCTACCCGCCAGCCTTGTCTGCAGTATTGGCCTGAACCGGGACTGCAGCAGTTCGGACCCATGACGGTGGAGCTCCTGTCTAGAACCGCCGACGATGACGTTATTATCCGTCTCTTCCGGGTTCAGAACATTACTCGGGTAGGTGGATTCAAATGGTTTTCCTTTGTTTTACTCCCTGCACAGCAGGTCTCTACTTATACTCTGTTCAAATTTATTCTGCATCTGCTGTTTTTATTCATTTCTTCTAAATAAATTGTGTGACTGACAGCTATTACGATTTTTAATCATCAAAAATGAGGTTTTAGAATAATCTGGACTTTATTTAAGAAATGATAAAAAAAATCATTTTTCCCAATAACTCAAAATCCAGGGTTCCAGTTTTAAAACATTAAATAAGTTGTAAAGAACTGAAAATGTTTACTTGTCATGTAGCCAATCACTGACCTAAAAACAAATATATCAGATCCAGTGCTATGTTACCATGGCAACCTTCTCTGATATCATCTTAGCATCTCTCTCGTCTCAACCTGAAAGTCCAAGGATAGTGTCTGTCTGGATCTCATTGACGAGACCAGGATTCCCTCTCAGAGTTTCTGTTTGGAGGTCTGCTGCCCCCCACCCTCATAGATCTTCTTTTTAAGGATGCTCCACAGGTTCTCAGTAGGGTTGAGGTCACGAAATGACCATAGAAGCCAAAGATCCTGCTGGTCTTCCTGCTTCATGGGATGGAGCGTTGTCTTTACTGCAGAAGGAACACTTCATCCTTTTGCACCAACCTCGACAGGTTTATCAGAGACCACCCAAACGGGACCTACCATCTCACTTCCCATTATTCCAGCCCAGAACATCACTCAGCCACCACGCTGCTGGAGTCCCAATAAGGCTGTGATGAACCAATAAGTTCTTTATTATCCTGCTAAAAATGGAAACAAACAAGCCGTTCTAATAATACCTTCCTTTAGATCAATTAGCATTTAGCCTAAAAAATAAAACTATTGTTGAATGATATGGTAAAAGCAAAGCAGGTAACCACTTCAGAAACACAGGACAAACGCTCAATTAGCATTCATAAAACTCATATTCATCACAAAACTTAATAGTGTAAAGAGTGTGCAGCTAATTTCCATTATTCCAACCATGTTAAGCTAAGTTAGCATGCAGGGCACTGACCTAGCTCAGTACTTTCAGAAGTTATGGTCGACTATCTGGGGAAAGTTAACAGAGCTAACGTTGCTAACAGGACTGCTTGCTTTGTATTTCATTCAAACCATTTTACTTTAGCATGTTAGACATTAATGTCAGAGCAGCTAGAAACTAAGGAACTGTTGAGTCTAACAAGTATGGATTAATTTTTCAATCGTTATTCTTCCATCAACTATAAATGAAGAGGAAGAAAATAGAAGAGAAAGCATGTTTTTTAGCTAGCTCAAGCTAGTTTTCTGATATAAGCATGGGAAAGTATTTCTAAGTGCCCCACGATTATCATCCATCAGAAAACTCTGCATCTGAACGTCCACTCAGTTGGCTTTGAGTCCACCCTGCCTTTGAAAGAAGAGGCCGCAGTGTGCTGATTTTTACTGTTTTAATGCAGCTAGCACAAATAGTAAGCATTAACTGAAGTATGAGCACATATTTCCCACTTATCTCGACGTGTCAGCTGCAGAGTTAACTTCTAAAACCACTGCTTTCATTTTCTTTTCTTCTGTTTTTTTTTTTAATGTTGGACATGGTTGAAACAGCGACTGGAGTCCGGCCTGAGCAGAGATGTGTTCCAGCTTTGTGTCGCTGTGGGAGGCGTTTAATTTAGATCTTAACGATGGTTATTAACACCTGGTGCTGGTGTAATGATTCACACAGTGACCCAGCTCCCAGCTGGTATTTGGTCCTCACAGTAGTACGAATAAATGCGGAATAATTTCCTGCTTTGAGCTAAACAGCTGTATCAACAACATGTCCTAAAACTTGTTAAATAACCCAATACAGTGTTCTTTAGTTGTTCACAGATGCTGAAATGAACTCATGTTACAGTCTACAAGCGTTAAAAAGTCTCTTTTTTCTAAGTAGGACTGAAATATTTGTCAGTGAGTGAGCTCCTTTAGTAGATCCTCCTGTAGATGCTCCCAGCTGCTAGTTTAGCTTGTTTTCATGTCATTTCGGCTCCTTTAGCTGACAAATCTTCATTGCTCCAGCTCCCCTTTAGCTTCTCCTCGCAGTGGTCTAAACCTCCCCTGTTCCTGCCTACTTTACCACTTCCACTCCCACTCACTCCCTAAACGATTAACACCATGTCAGAAACTGTTGTCACACGGCCTCTTTGCAGAATCCCGAGGAGACAAACACCCCAAAGCTGGACACCGATAGACTCTGTCCCAAGCAGGTATTCTGTTGTGTTGTAGATGTAGCAAAGATGACCCAAGTAGCATAAAATAACTCCAGAAGATGTTCTTAAGCTTCAGCTTCACACATGAGGCATTGTTTGCCCTCTGAGGACGCCTCAGTAGAGCAGTGTTATAGCAGCAGGAGCCTGAAAGACTCCTGAAATATGAGTTTAATAATCCTCAGAGTGCAGCTTTAACAACCAAATGCAGACCTGGTTTTCTCTGGCTGATAACCAGATAAATGTTTGAACTGGTTGGAGCAGATACGCTGAGTTCTACTGACATCATGAAATCAGTGCTTTCCTAATTTCGCTCCTCACCCTCCTCCTTTCCTCTGCGTAGCTTCAGGAGGGCCAGCTGGTGCTACGCCACTTCCAGTTCCTGCGCTGGTCCCCGTACCGCGACGTGCCCGACTCCAGGAAAGCCTTCCTCAGCCTTCTGGCTCAGGTTCACAACTGGCAGCGGGAGTGTGGGGAGGGTCGCACCGTCGTCCACTGCCTGTGAGTTTCCTCCCATCCAGCATCTCTGATCCAGACAAACACCTGCTGCTTTATTCTCATGTATTCTCTTTTTGTTCTCTTTACTTTCTGAGGAGATAATGTAAAGTTTCATTCTATAGAAAAGTAAAAATATTTGGAGTCTCCAGCTTCTCAGAAATTGTGTTCTTGTATGGAAATAGTCCAGATTTTCTTCTGACACCTGAACTTTTGAATGTCCTAATAATACACAATGCTTTCACATTATTCATTTTTCACCTGGAAGCTGTCATTGAAAACACACCATGATTACACATAAAGTCTTTATTCTCCTCAGAAAAATGAACTATTATGTGTCTTTGCGTTATTGTTGCCGTCTGAGGGCACTTTGCTCTCTGGAGGTCAGTGAGACATCTCGCATGTGATTAAATCCCAGCTCCTGTATTTTAATGAGAGCGTTGTGCAGATATTCATCTTTAAAGTCTGCTGCTTGGCCTTTTTCTGACAACTTTCTTGATCTGCTCAGTCAAACTCTGACATTTCACACTGTATCTCCCCCTCGGAGAGGCTGGGAGCTGCTGCAGCACATCTTTATTAGGTCACTCATGTCTGGATGCCTCTGCTCTGTCTCGTGTCTCTCTGCACGTCTTTGTTGGTTTCTACCGGAGCAGGAACGGTGGCGGTCGGAGCGGAACTTTCTGCGCCTGCACCATGATCCTGGAAATGATTCGTCACCACAGCATGGTGGACGTCTTCTTCGCTGCCAAAACGCTGCGCAACTCAAAGCCAAACATGGTGGAGACGATGGTGAGGAAGCAGTACTTCTTCTCTGTTTTTAACCCTAACCCTCCTGCTACGCTCCGGCGGGAGCATCCAGGCTGCACAAGTGATACACTAAATCTAAGAGCTGGACAACACTACCGTTCATTAACAGACCTTTTCCCTCTTTTTTATGATAAAAACTGTAAAAAGTGTAAAGAAATCACAGCTTGTGGTGAAAGTATTTGATGGCAGGATGGTAAAAAGTCCTGGAGTCTTCTGATCCAGGTGTGCCAGGCTACCTGCAGGATGGTTCTAGACATGAATAAATTCTTCATAAAACAATCTATAAAGTCACAAATTGTCTATCTAGCTATTTGTTTTAAAGCTAATGAGTTTCCTGTTCCCAGGAGCAGTACCGGTTCTGCTATGACCTGGCCCAGGAGTACCTGGACTGCTTAGAAGTCAGATAGCACCGTTCCCATCCTCCTGGTCCCTCCTGAAGGAGACGGTCTGGTTCCTGGATCCTACATCCTGGATATCAGTCCTTACACACCATTGCCAAGCCTGGATGAAACGTTATGATGAGCAAGCTGACTGGACAACGTGTAACATACTACTGCTTCTCCTGGACTCTGATCCAACCCGTCTTCTGTGCCAAACCAGAGGACTCCACCAGGAGTGGAGTGGACTTTATCAGAACACTGTCAAGGCAGCCCGACTCAGTGATGACCGACGGTCCGACGGGATCTAAAGAGCTCCTCTGTATCCTGCCTTATTATGAACAAACTGGAAGGGAACTCCATCCACCGGGTTTATGTTTGTTTGTAACACTGTAAATGGTGCAATCTGCTGTTGGTGACGCCCCATGTTGTACTGTACTATATCTGAACCTAACTGTGGATGATGAGGATGATGAAGCTTAACCGAGGGTGGAAAGTGGGACATTCTGTATCTGTACAGTGGATCTGTCTCTGATTTCTCTTTATTTATTCTTCGTGTATATAGTTGTTTTTTGTTTTCCTTCCCCTCGGGTGTTTCTAGATGTTTCTCTACGTCTTCTCAGTGTGCCAGTCCATCCTTTGTGTCTGTAACTGGGGTTAGGGTTCAGCATCTGCATGCCCAGTCTTAAGTGTGTCATTGCAGTGTGTGGCTTCTGGGTGGGGTCTGCGACGTGAATCCCCCCCGCTTTCATGAAAATAACCATGCTGTGAGAGAACAGCTAAAATCTCTTGCTTTCTAAATTTGTATTTATTCAATGTGTTTACTTTCTAAATAGTGTAAAATCAGGAAAGGAAATAAAATATGCTGTTAATTAAAAGCTGTGATGTTTGTTCGTTATTACTGACTGAAGTTTCAGGGACACTCACCGGCTGTTTTATCAGCTCCAACTGTTCTGCTGCTTGTTAACACTAAGATCTAACCATTTTCTTACCATGATCAATATGTTTATCCCATGATTGATCCCCACCTAGTGGGACATCTGGCCATTTCATGAACCTGTTCAATGTCGAGCTTCTCAGTGATCGGTACGATTGATTGTAGCATGTTTACTTTTGTTTTAGCTACATTCAGAATCATCCACCCCTCCAGACCGGCTTCTGGACTGGTTCCTGGTATCTGGAACAACCTGCTGCTCCAAACCAGCTTCTGGACCATCCATACATCTGCATCTTCGTCCGTCTGCGTCTCTGTCTTCTGCGTCCAGCGCAATTGACAACCTTCGCCGGTAAAATGTGAAGCCTATGCGGAAGTGCTAAAAATTGCAGTTCCTCCTTCATCCACTAGGGGCTGGCTCCAAAACAGAGTCAATCCCCATAGACTCCCATTTTAAGATTAATAGGTTAAGTTTACCTTCATGACAATTATGAGGGGGCTGAACTTTTGGATGTTATTTAATTTTTTAAATTCTGCATAATTAGGGGGTGTGTCCTTTTGATTGACAGGTATCCAACATTTGCGGCAAAAAGGGAGAGTGTAGCACAACCACTGTTTTTAGCCGGCTAACAGCATGCCTTAGCTTTAGCCCGCCTACCTCCGTTAACTGGTTAGCTACTGTTAGCTCAGTTAGCTGTTAGCTACAGGCAGCTTGGAGTTTGATGGGTGTCAATCATCCACTCCCACCTTCACAGTCCCCCTCGCAGCTCAACCTCTTTGCCCATTTTTAGATTTTCCGGTAATGACGACACGCGTAACGCTGCCAAGATAGCGACGGTGGGAGCCACCCAATGAACTTCAATTCAGCTCGTCCATGCGGCTCCGTCCATCTTTTATATACAGTCTGTGGTCCAACATAAATGGTTCATAAAACTGGAAAACTTAAACAATCTTCATAAACAAGGAGGATAAAGTGGGTTTTTGGTGGATTTGGTTCAAAATTGGTTCAAAGCACCAACAAAACCAGCTTCTCTCACCCAGATAAAGCCAAATTCTGATATTTAACAGTAATAACATTGTTGTTTTTAATGTGTGAAATTAACACGATAATTCCTCAGATGAAGCTCTTTGTATTAACATGTTCATCTTGACAACCTGAATTTTTTCACACTGGAATTGGGTTCTGTTAAAACACTTTGATAAATTCCACATACGAGTACAAACACAGAGAATCACATCGATGCTGGAATCTGTATTGGTTCATCTTTACATTGAATGTCTTGTTTTATGTGTATTTAATTAATTAATCTTGAATAAACCAATAAATAAATAATGTAGCTGTGAATAATGTAAATGTTTCTTCCTGCTAGGAAGCAGGGCTGTAAACCTGAGTCTTCACTAGTTTCATCTGAGTTAACGGGGCTCCGCAGAGACGTGCGACCACCGCTGAACAATGTAGAAGATATTTTTAACCACTTCTGACTTTGAGATAGAAAACTTGTTGATAAACCCCCTCTACAGAGCCACCACTACCCCGACCATCCCTGCCTCAGATAATGCAGCTGAACAACCCTTCAGTTTGCTCCCCTGACCTGTTTTAATTTATGCTTATCATTTAATTAGCAGTTTTAATGGACTTTTTTAATCATTGCCACCAAACGAAGCTCATCGTATTCAGCCAGCTCTTTAATTGGAGGGAGTCCTGATGATCCATTGATTGAGGGCGCAGCACACTTAATCTGCATGTGGCGCTTTACAAACGAGGCCACATGTGGTTAGAGTGTTTTATGAGCTGCAGATAATCTCTGCTGATTCACTGGTTGACCCTCTCCTGCCCCTCCTGAGCTTTACTTTTTATCCATATGCTGCCTGTGCACTTTCTGGATGAAGACTTGTAATGCATGCCGGGGAGCGCGTCAGACAGCAAGACAGATGAAGTCCAGAAATAGTTCAGCAATATCCTGAGGGTCAGAAGCTGGGCTGGCCGGTGCTGTTCAGTTGTCAGTGTTGTTCCATTACGTTCTCACCACCTATTTCACAAGCAATAGATCTGCCTGTAGAGCATTTAAAAAATGATGAAAAGCTTCATAATACCCACTGGATGAAAAACAAAATTGCTATTGTGTGCAGAGCATAAAGGGATGGGGACAACACTCTCCTCAAACATCTGTTCATGTCAGATTACAGAAACCTGGATTTTTTTTCTTCATGCTACTGAAAAAGGAAAAAAAAAGAAGAAAAACCCCTCACCGCTGCTGCCTTTTTCTTTTTGAAGCTAAATGCATCAGAGAACAGAGTGAGACTCATTGTTCCAGAGGCGGTGTCTGTAATTAGAGTAGGGCCATTGTTTCACAACGAAAAGATCCTGTTTAAGTGTTGGAGACTTCTGCACCCTAAATATAAAGTAGGATGCAGGCCTGTGGGTATTAATGGTTTTGCTAATTAGGTATAATTTATTTGAAGTAATCAACAGAAACACACGATGTGAGCCACCCCTCATTTTTTTGGTGAATTTATTAGGTAAACCTGTATCTAATGAGCCAATCGCATGGCAGCATGTAGTCATGTAGACGTGTTGAAGACGACTTGCTGAAGTTCAAACTGAGCATCAGAATGAGGAGGAAAGAGGATTTAAGAGACTTTGAACGTGGCATGGTTGTTGGTCTGAGTATTTACTTGGATTTTCACCCACAACCAACTCTGGGGTTTCCAGAGAATGGTCTGAAGAAGAGAAAATATCCAGTGAGCAGCAGTTGTCTGGACCAGGAACCAGCAGAAGACACACTGGGAGCCTCCTGTCAGCTAAAAACAGGAAACTGAGGCTACAATTCACACAGACTCACCAACACTGGACAATAGAAGATGGAGAAACGTTGCTGGTCTGATGAGTCTCACATTTCAGCTCCACATTCAGATGCTAGGCTCAGAATCTGCTGGAAACATGAAAACATGGATCCATCCTGCCCTGGATCAACGCTTCAGGCTGCTGCTGGTGTAATGGTGGAGGGAGATTTTCTTGGCCCCTTAGTACCAACATTACTTGGTTTAACCACCACAGCCTACCTGAGTATTGTTGCTGACCATGTCCATCCCTTTATGACCACAGTGGAGCATCTTCTGATGCTACTTCCAGCAGGATAATGCACCACGTCACAAAGCTCAGATCATCTCCACCTGCTTTCTAGAACATGACAATGAGTTCACTGGACTCCAACGACCTCCATAGCCACCAGATCTCAGTCCAGTAGAGCAGCTTTGGGATGTGGTGGAACGGGAGATTCTCATCATGGATGCAGCCGACAAACCTGCAGCAACTGTGTGATGCTGTCATGTCAATATGGAGAAAACCTCTGAGGAAGGTTTCCACCACCTGCTTTCATCTATCACACCAGGAATTAAAAAGGTCCGACCCGGTACTAGAAGGTGGACCTGATGAAGACGACAGTGAGTGCTTTTACCAGTGAAACATGATTTATTTATTGACATTTATATTCAAATATAAATTAAATTGTAAAATATAAAGCAAAAAAGTTTTTTATGATTCCTACAGACTGAGAATATCCGAAAGCATCATTATTTTTAAGCAGTCTGATTCCTCAAGTTTGTTATTAAAGCAAATATAAAACTATTGGTGACAAAGACTGAACATTTTAAATGAATCTAAAAAAAAATGTAAAACATAATAAAGGCAAATAAATGACAGAAAAACTCAGAGATATACAAAGGAGGTATTTCAGGAACTTTTAGGTCTGCAATGATCCTTAAAATAGATTCTTAAAGCTAAGTGGAGCCACTGAAGTACTGGGGAGTTGTCTGAGGAAATACATCTCTTTACGTAGTCTTTAGGAACAGTTCTCCAGGATCCTTGAAGGACTTTCCAAAACTCTTCTTTGGACTTTTCTACCTTTTGTTCCATTCTCTGTCCAACTGATCCCCCTCTGCTTCAACAATGTTGTGGTCCAGGTTCTAGGGAGGAACCATCCCTCCATCAGACCTGTTTCCACTGATCATCAGTCCAGTTTTTGTGTGACCTACCTCAGCCTTTTCTCCCTGTTTTCCTTCCTTTCCTTCCTGTCGGGGTTTAACTTAAATCGAGCTTTATAGAACGTCAGGATCAAACATGTCTGTTGGGCACAACTCTTTTACACGGGACCTCATATTTCCTCTCAAAGCCTCTATTTGTTCTTATCATTGTACTTGACAGACATGTTTCCATGGAGACCAGTTCTGGTGAGGCTTCTGCCAACAGTAGATGGATCAGCTGAAGGTCCAGATGCATCGGGTCCTGGTTCAGGTCCTGGCTGGATTTGTTCTTATTCCTTGAGGCCATCACTTTCAGATAATATTCCTCTGCTGTGGTCAACGCTGGTTCTTGAGTAACGAGTCTTTTTATGTTTGTATGATTCACAGGTCAGCGACTTCACAAATAATCTTCTCTAAAAATTGTCAGGTAAAAGGTCTGGACTAAAAATGAGAGAAAAAACAGGTCACATAAAAACTAAAAAACCTCAAACTCTGGAGAAGTACTGCTGAGGACGTCTTTAAAAGATAAAAAACAAAACCTGGCTGCTTGGAAGGTAATTATAAAAAAATGAGTTGCTCAGGATGGAAACAGAAGATTTCATGTGCAGTCGCTGTTTTCTTTCCACTCCACTAGGTTTTTATTTGCACTTCTGTTTAGTTTTTCTTTGTAACACCCTCCTACTAAGAGAGCAATCACAGAAAACCGAAAAGAGCCTTTTGTTTGTTCAAATTCTCACTCATAACTTATTAATACCCACATAAGAGAGCAGTCACGCTGAGCCGATAGAAACCAATAACAACGCTGGGCTGCTCTCCACAACACATCCTCTGGCTCTGCTTTGCTGCCTCTCTTTGAATGGCTCTGTAAAAATTTTCTCTTGATCAGGCAGGAGCTTGTTTCCCGGGGGCCACATGTGCTGATGAACATGGGGGGAGCAGACCCTGAAGACCCTGCAAGACAAATTTACGGTTTCATCTCATCCCACCTGCTGGCTTTGTGTTCAGGCTCCAGCCATGCAATGTTTAGTCATGTGAATTAATTAATATCTTTATTCTGAGACAAATTCAAGCTGCAGTCTGGCTGGTGAAGTTGTGTCCTCTCTTAACTGATGGCAATTTCAATTTGAGTTCATTTTATCTCCATGCTGATTCATCTTATCTCTGACAGAACTTTGCATTAAATTAGATTGCTCTTAGCGGGGATGTGGACCAGAAGCCCCCTCTCATCTCTTTACACAGTCTAATTAAATTATGTCACACAAGGTCTGAAATACCTGCTGACAAGAAAAGCTGATGTTTTTCAATAAAATGTGTCTTTGGATGGCAAATCATCATTGATTATGCTCGGTAAGAAGGCAGCAAATCATTCCGCAGTGCAGGAAAAAACAGCTAAATCTGTGGACGTGGGAGGGAAGATGTCAGGTGCCTCAGTAATGACCCTGCTTTATTCCTTTGATTCACAGTAAGCAGAATCTGCATCTCCATCTTCTCCTGAGAACTCCCAAGAGAAGCTACAGGGGTGTGAGGTGGTTACACCCTGCCCAACACCCGCCTACTGCTATAATACATGCACAGCTATCCGATCCATGACCCACACTGTAAACCATCGTCCAGGAAAGCAGAAACGGGCATCAGGAAGGCTTTAAGGATCCCTGAAGGGAATTGTTTTATTTTGAGTAATTTGTATTTTGCTAATAAAATGTAGGCATTTGAAAATGCTGATAAATTCAATTAAACTGAAAACTCTACAGCTTATCAATACACAGTTTTCTTTGATGGTAAATGGACTGTACTTATACAGCACTTTTCTAGTCATGTTGACCACTGAAAGCACTTCAACATGTCACATTCACACACACTCATTCAGCACTTCTATTGTAAACTAATTGTTAGAAATGTTGTTATATACGAAGTGCTTTCTACAAGCACACATTTATTCCCCAATAGGCACATAGGGAGGCAGTGTGGGGTTTAGTGTCTTGCCCAAGGACACTTCTGCATGGAGTCGGGAAGCCTGGAAAAAATGCACCAACTATCCGGTTGGTAGACGACCGCTCTTCCTCCTGAGCTACAGCCGCTACAAATATCATTTCAATATAATTTTATCGGACATCTCTTGTATTTAACATTTAACAACATGACTTTTGCAGGATGTTCACATATGTCTCAAAGTTCAGCTGCAGTTCATGCTGTAGATATGTTGGTACTGTTGAGGTATCTGACGGCATAGATACTTATTACCAAAGAAAGAGTCAAACTTTGATCTGAAAAAATACCTAAAACCATCTGCTGTTTCAGGCCAGTTTCTACACAGCCAAGCAGATGAGAACTTGTAAAAATCTTGGAAGTCTAGAACATGTGTGGATGGTGGAACCAGTCTGGATTAAGACCCTTCATGACAAATCCTGTATGGCGTGGGAATCTTGATAAACAAGTGAAGAGGCAATTTCTCACGTTGACAATGCAACTGTGTGTCATTTATTAAAGCTCCAAAAACCGTGTCAAACACGGTGTGGCCCAAAAAGTAAATAAAACGTGAAGCAATGCAGGTAAAGTGACAGTGTCCTTACAACACTGAAGGAGCATTAAACAATACATGAGTACAGGAACACAAGGCAACATATCAGTATTGTGAATTATGGTCCTAGAGTCCACTACACACGTCCCCCAGAATTCACCATGACAGAAACGGGAATTCAGGAACAGCCCACCAGGCAGCGGGGTGAACAATTCTGCTAAAATGACTTCTCTGAACTGGGCGGGACTTGTACCAGAGGCACTGACAGGTGGCAGCTGTGGGGTGGGGAAACCCTCAGCGGCCCACAAGGGGATCTGGTCCTGGCTGGGGGGTGTCCCTGTTTTGGGAGCAGGGCTATTTCCAGTTTGCAGAGGAGGCAAGATGGCACCTGGGTGCTGGGCTGTTCATCTGTCCCTGACAGATTTTTGTATTTCTGCACTTTTTGACTCTGATCATTCAAAGCACTGAGTCTATGCTGGTATATGATCTCCAAACATTGTTGAACCTCCAACATTATCAACATAATCTAATCCCATTTGATAATGGTGGACACAAAACCATACCGCCGCTCCTGGAAGGACTTCCAGCTCATCTGTACTGGGTTCCTACGCTACCCTCATGGTGGAAGCGTGACCACCGTCATGGAAGACAAAGCGGTTGGATTGTACAACTGAAGTTTACACTGACGCAGAACATGGCCATCGAGTGGATTACCTTCACGGGTCTCATTTCCTGGATGCCTGCAGGAAAAAGGGAGATGATATTAATAAGAACTTCAATCACTAAAATATGTTCTGCCATTGTGAAACAAAACTTCCATGTTATAAAAACACATCCAGCTAAATAAGGTGACAGTCTCCTGCCAGCATGTTGGTCCTTCATTCCAGCAGAGTGGGACACAGACTGTAGGCTGGAGGTCTAGAAGTGATGCAACATTAATGAAACACACAAGAGGAGGATTTCCTTTTATTTATTTATTTATTTTTACACAATGCTTTTTTATTGTTGTAATCATTTCTGTTCAGATGGTCTTTATTTCCCACAACTCCTTGTCCACCTCGTTAATAGTGGTGATCATGTCCCTCTGCACCGCCTACCCAGCTGGAGCACCACCCACCCAGCTGGAGCACCCAGCAACTAGAAAGAAATATTATTCAACACTAAATAAACTGCTACCAATCTCATATGTATCTGTACATATTTAATTTATAAATTAAAAAAATGACTAAATTACCGACATCATTACTGTCATTTAGCAGACGCTTTTCTCCAAAACGACTAAGCCTGTAGGATTTGAACTTCAGTCTCCCACATGGCAGACAGAACCTCTACTGACTGAGATATCCAGCCCCATGTTTTGATGCCTCTGGCGTTTCTTCCCTTCTGACACTGGATGACAGCATCTGCCACCTGCTGCCATTATTCAGCCTTTCTGACACTAGTAATGCCCATGCCATGCCCATCAATTAAACAGTTTTATGTTAATTAAACATTTTTTTACCTCGTTTAAAGTAAGTTGCATAAACCCGGTTTTCTGCGTTATCGTGTACTGTCCTCCCAAAGTAAAATGAGAATTTTGTAGATTGCTTTTCTGACCTTTTAGCTAGGATTATGTCAAGCTATGACCATGTCCTTATTGTTGAAGATTTTAATATTCATATGTGCTGTCCTGACAAACCACTGAAAAAGGACTTCTTAAGCCTCATAGATTTTTTAACTTGGTACAGAGTGTACATGGCCCAACACACCAGCATGGACACACACTGGATCTGATTCTTTCGTATGGTTTGCCAGTGTCCAGCTTAGAAATATATGCCTTTGGTTTCATTATCTGTGGGCTTTGGTTTAAGGTTTTGTAGTCCTGTCATGTTTAGTTTAGTTTTCCTATTTTATTTTGTTGAGTTTTCCTCTTGCATATTCTGTTTTGCTTTCTTCTCATTTCATTTGTACACCTGGTTTGATTTGCTAATTTGCTGCACCTGTTCCTTGTTAGCTCACCCTAGTTCATACCCCTTGGTTTCAGTTGTGTATGGTCAGATCCTTGTTGTGTTTCCAAAGTTCTTTTGGTTCACTCATCAAAACTTGTTCCTGCACCAGTCTGCAGGGAATCCTGCTGTTGGTTCCTTACCTCCACCGCAAGTGACATCTGGACTTTCAGATCATATGTCTGTTCTATTTGATGTTGGTTTTAACTTCAGATAAAGCTTGCACTCCTTCTCATTGCTGTCAGACTTTTAACTCTTCCTCTTCTGCTTTTAATCAGCTTCATGTTCCCCCAGACTTTTCTTCCAATGACACAGAGGAGCTCAGCTCCTGGTTTGAGACATCTTGCCAAACCATCCAGGATTCTGTGGTTCCACTGAAAACCAAGTACTTTAAGGTTAAACCAGAGCCCTGGTTTAATGGCAGGACTCGGGCTGCCAGGAGAGAGTGTTGCCAAGCAGAAAGACGGTGGAAGAAGGATAAACTGCAGGTGTCACATCAAATTATGCAAAGCTGCTATTGTCAAAACCAGAGCACTGAAAGAGGAAAAAAGGAAACACTTTGAAAGCATCATCTCATCCAGCCAACATAACCCTCATGTGTTATTGAACACAATTAACTTATTTCTTAATCCTCCACAAAATGTATATTTGGAAGCATCAAATGAGATGTGTAATAATTTCTTAAAGGTTTTCATTGGAAAAGTTGCTAGTTGTAGAGTTTTTTAGTGAAATCATTTTTGGACAGAAATGGCACACTAGAGGTTTTTTTTTATTTTTTTTTTTTTTATCGGATTTTAAAGCCCTCCATAGCACAGAATCTGCATTATTTAAGGTCATTAATGACATTTTCCTAGCATGTGATTCAGGTGACTGTTGTTTTGGTTTTGCTTAATTTAACTGCTGCATTTGACACAGTAGATCACAAAATTTTGGAATAGTCTGAAGCCTTATATGCAAATTGACTGTGCCAGTGCTTCCAGGCGATTGGCTACGGAACTGACAACTGTGGATCCACCCTCCTTCACTGGGATTGGTTACTGGCTGTTCTGGACCCTTTGTGACTGGTCATTCAGGAAGACTCCTCTCCTTTAAATACCTCGGATTGCCATCATTCGAGGCCGCTGTATGTGATTGCAACACAGTTTGCCACTTTGGGACTAGACACCGAGGTGTTTGCTGGTTGTTACCCCATGCTGTATAGAACAGCTCGCACTTTGGGACGATTATTGAACCTCAGAGATCTTTGTTTGGCTGAAGCTCTATAGGTCTGTGTAAGACACTTTACCTGGGTTTTATTTCTTTTTCCTTTTGTTACTTGTAAACCACCGTTATGGGGTTAAACCTGTTGTAGGACACCTGAAGTTAAAACTGTGGTTTTGATTACTTGAGCTTTAAGTTAGTGTCAGAGTTTGTATTATTTATTTATGGGATACTTTGGTTTTGATTTATATTGAAATCCTTATTTACATTGTATATACATATATACTGTAAAATACTGAATCCTTGGTGTTTTTGAAGACGTATTGTAAATAAACTAGTTTTATTATAACTATCCTGACTCGGACTCATTGTGTTACTGCCCTTTTCCACCCCAAGACAAACAGGGTTCGTAACACACTGTAATGGGTTCCATTCTGAGAAAGCATGGATTTGCCTTCCACTGCTATGCTGACGACTGCCAGATCTACTTGCCTCTAAAGAGGGGGAATGGCTTCTCGATCAGATCTCTTTTCAGTTGTTTGGAGGATATTAAAGCTTGGTCAGCCCCGAACTTTTAAAAATTTTAATAAATCTAGAGGTGACACTGTTTGGGACAAATGGCTCCTGTGAATCTACTTCTGTTGATTTGAGACCCGCTCCATTCTTCCCTCACTCGTGAACAAGACTCCGAGATACGTGAACTCCTCTACTTGGGGCAGGACCTCATTGCAGACCCAGAGATGGCACTCCACCCTTTTCCGGCTGAGGGCCATGGTCTCGGATTTGGAGGTGCTGTTTCTCATCTCAGCCACTTCACACTCGGCTGCGAATTGCTCTTGTGAGAGCTGAAGATCACAGCCAAATGAAGCCAGCAGAACCACATCATCCGCAAAGAGCAGAGACCCAATCTTGAGGCCATCATACCAGACCCCCTAAACATCTTGGCGGCGCCTAGAAATTCTGTCCAAAAAGTTATGCCTCCTGGACGCCTCCCTGGTGAGGTGTTCCGGGCACGTCCCACCGGAAAGAGGCCCCGGGATAGACCCAGGACACACTGGATGGACTACATCTCGCGGCTGGCCTGGGAACGCCACGGGATCCCCCCGGATGAGCTGAATGTGGCCAGGGAGAGGGCAGTCTGGGTTTCCCTACTTAGGCAGCTGCCCGCGCGACCTGACTCTGGATAAGCGGCAGAAGCTGGATGGATGATTTGGGACCCCTGACAGGATATTTTAAGAAAACCATTACCAAACTGGATTTTACTTTGAACAGTGATTTTAAATTAGACCACCATATTAGAGCTGTAGTGTAGTTGTGTTTTTATCCTTTAAGACAGTTGACAAAGGTTAAATCTGTTCTCTCCCGGCAGCATTTTGAAACCGGGATACCAGCTTTTTTTTCATCTCGGTTAGATTTCTGTAATGGACTTTATGTGGGAGCGAGCCAGTCCTCATTGTTACGTCTGCAGGTGGTGCAGAACGCTGCTGCAAGACTTTTAACGGGCACTGATAGAAGAGAACACATTACCCTGTTCTGGCTTCATTACACTGGATACCTGTTTGTTTTAGAGTTAATTTTAAACGTCTTATGTTTGTTTTTAACTGTCTAAATGGCCTTGCCCCACCTTACCTCTCTGAGCTTTTTCATTCCGATGAGGTGTCATACTAAGAAGAAGTGGATGTTTATGGTGTGTTGTTGTGCAGCTTGACTCTATCACGCTTGTGTCTACGTCTTCTACCAGGAATCTTGGTATCGTGGTAGACAACCAGCTGACCTGAGGACCATGTTGCCTCGGTTGCTCGATCTTGCCGATTTGCTCTCTACAACATCAGGAGGATCAGACTCTACCTGATTGAACACACTGCCCAGCTCCTGGTCCAGGCTCTGGTCATTTCACGCATTGACTACTGCAACTCCTTACTGGCTGGCCTGCCTGCATGCTCAGTTGAACCTCTGCAGATGATCCAGAACGCAGCAGCACGTCTGGTCTTCAACCAGCCCAAAAGAGCTCATGTCACTCCGCTGCTAATCGCTCTCCACTGGCTTCCAGTTGCAGCAACCATCAAATTCAAAGCTCTGCTTCTGGCTTACAAAACAATAACCCAAATGGCTCCAGTCTACCTTCACTCCTTAATCCAGAGCTACACTCCCTCTTGACAGTTACGGTCTGCCAGTGAAAAGCGCCTAGTGCTCCCACCATAACGTAGCGCAAAACCAGATGCTAGACTCTTCTCCTCTGTTGTCCCCTGGTGGTGGAACGATCTACCAAACTCAGATCTGCAGAGTCCTTATACGCTTTTAAAAGCAAGCTAAAAACTCAGTTGTTTAAGGAGCATTTCTGCACTTAGCTTAATTCTTCTACTCAACAGAATGAGTTAGAAAGATTTGCCCTGCTCGTTGGCTCAACCAAGTACTGAATAAGCTGCGTGCACTTATACCCAAGTTGATATTGTTTGATGAAATCATGATCTTGTATTTAAACAAAATGACTTACAAAAAAAAAAAAAAAAAACACTTAACATGACCCCATCCCAGCTCTTCTACCTGCTGTTCTTCACATGGCCGGAAGCCCATGTTGATTTACGTGCTGGAAATCTAGATTTGGTGATCCCAAAAAAATGGGGTTCTGGATCAGGGTGATCCAATCCTATTTTGCGTGATCTGCCATCCCAAAAAATGGGATTCCTAAATCCTTAATCCGGATAGCTTTTATCCGGATTAAATTGTTTGAACAACGGCCCCAGGTGTTTACTTTGGGTGATGCTGCTGTAGGACTTTTATCACTGCTGCACAAACACACTTCATTGATAAAAGGAAAAATCAGTTTTTATCCAGATCATCAGTTTTATCGGAGTTTCTTCATCAGTGTTGGCTGTTTAACTTCAGTCGTCACATCTGCTGGTATATTACAGATTTTGTCACCATGGAGATGGTTGGTGAGATGATGATATATGAATTCTGAAATATGATCTAAAACATGGTAGAGATGATTTAGAAGAACATATAGAAGTACATTAAATGCTGCATTTACTGACCATTGGACATCTGATATTTACCCAAGGGAAGGTCTTAATAGTAAATATTGTAAGAACTGACTTATTCTGTTGATACAATACAGTAAAAACGGGCAGATTTCAGTTAGAGTTGCAAATGGTGATTAATCATGGTTAATTAATTTGTAAACTGTGATTAATCTGATGAAAATTGTTTGACAGCCCTAAAACACAATACAAACATAAGAGATTTTCCTGCAATGAAGAGCACATTCACCACAAACTGGTCTGCAATGAGTCAGGGTGACCACCACTACATGCTGAACTCACAAAGTGCTATGTAACATGGCAGAAAGTGAACCCAGAAAGGACAAAGCCCACTATCATTCAGAGGGGCGAAGTCTTTTCAGCTGGAGGAAAACTTTACTAGCAAAGGGCTCATTTTAGCAATTTCCACATTCGTTCTGTCAAATATGTGGACAGTTTTGTTAATAAGCTGTGTTTTCATTTCTGTGTATGAAATTTAAAAAGATTAGTAGGGTTTTACCTGAATGTATTAAAATGTAGTGATCAGTTTGACTGTCACGCTAGTGGCTAATTAGCCGGTTAGCTACATTCTCTATTCAACTTCCTTGGATGTTTTGTTCCCTCTCCAAAGCACTTAGAAAGGTCAACATTTTTTAGGTTGTAGCCTGGCCCTGCAGGCTTAGTTTTAAATATGTGTAAAATTAACTTCAAATTATTTCTTTAGATTTGTATCTTTTTAATAAAGGTTCAAACTAATTTTTACATTTTGAGAATTTCCTGTCATTTCTGGAAATGAGATTTATAACATTTGGGCTTTAGACATGGCTGCTCATGTTTACGTAAGCAAGGTATCATGTTGGTCTGAACCTGGAGTTCTCACTGTTGGCTGTAAACTCATCTATTTTATTGTCCATGACTTCCAGTTTCATACCATGACAACAGAGGGAAGATGGGGGCTATATTTCTGCTCCTCTAATGAAGTCTTATTTTCTGAACCAGAAAATTTCCCACCTCATCTCATTTCTCCAGTGTGTGTGTTCTTCTGATGGGATGCTAGTGGCTGTTGTCCTGGTCACCATGCCAGCAGGTCTCTGTATTATCAGCCCCTGTCTGGAGCAAACAGAGCCTAAGTGGAGTTGCTGGGCAACAGCAGCAGTGAATCAAAGAGGTAATAACTTGGTGACAAATCAGAGCAGAGGAGTCCGTTTTTGTCAAGGTTTGTTTTCCTTTTTCATTTATTTGTTTGTTTATTTATTTGTGAGGCCAAGCCTAAGATCAACACTCAGCATAATAATAATAATAATAATAATGTACAACCACAATTCCAAAACAGTTGGAACGCTGTGTAAAATGTAAATAAAAGCGAAATCCTCAACTCATATTTTATCCCCAGATAAACAACGTCAGATGAAGAAACTGAGACATTTTACCATGTGATGAAAAAGATGAACTGAGCTATGAGTGAATCTGATGACAGCAACACGTCTGAAAAAAGTTGGAACAGGAGCAACAAAAAGCTGGAAAAGTAACTGATACAAATCAGAAACACCTGAAGGAGCATTTGACAGCTAACCAGGTTAACTGGTAACAGGTCAGTAACATGACTGGGTATAAAAGGAACATTTCAGAGAGGCAGAGTCTCTCAGATGGAAAGATGGACAGAGGTTCACCAATCTGAGACTAACTGGGTCAATTTCAGAAAAATCTTCCTCAGACTTTGAGCATCCCACCGTCTAGGAAATCCAGGAACTAAGACTTGATAGCAGCCAAGCTGGCGGGGAAAAGTCTTGTGAGTGAGCTGCGGGTGATGATTGCATAAAAATGTGGAAATACATGAAATGGGCCCTTTAAGGAAACCCTGGGTCTGTTGAACATGCTCCATAGTAAAGGTTTGAAGGCTCAGTCCTAAACCACTCTCTACACACTATCCCTTCTACCGAGTGTCACTCCCAAGGAAGTGATTCTCACAGCTATGGAGGGCTCTTCAATTGGAGAGGGAGGATATAAATAAGACGGACAGGAATGGGACACCCTCTTGACTACTGGAAAAGGAAAGCACTCGTCGCCATGGCAACACAGACGCCCCAAATTTCTTTTTTTAGTGAAACGGGTATCTTATAAATTTCAGAGCCGCACCTGCTGCCTTGTTTTATTCTACTGTCCCTGGAACATCACAAATTCAGCAACCATTACAATGACAAAAGCTGCATTTTACTTCACACACTTTTAAGTGATTCCACAACTCTTTCAACCTCATCACCATGTGGCATTTCCAGTCAAACAAACAAATGAATGCTGCGAATTGTGCTTACATCAAATCAAACGCCAGCGTAGAGTAAGATTTGCTAGTTTCGTTTGATCTTCCTAAAGCCTATCTGGGATTGAGCCCAGGAGAGTCTGCTGCCAACATTTACCAGTCAGTATAAGAAAATGTGAAAAGTAAACTTCGGTCATTTATTCTGATCTCTGATCCAGCAGAGTGGGAAAGACTGGAGGATCTAGATGTGATGCAACACTTATGAAACACACAAGATGTGGATTTCCTTTATTTATTTATGCTTACACAATCCTTTTGTAACTGTTGTCTTAATTTCCATGAAGACGGTCTCAATTACTCGCAGCTCCTTGTCCAGCTGGTTAATAGCTGTGAACATGTCCCTCTGCACCTGCAGGACTTCCTCTGGAGTCTCTGGCCTCACCCTCTCCAGTCACAGCTGCAGCACCGCCCACCCAGCTGGAGCACCCAGGAACTAGAAAGAAATATTATTTAACACTAAATAAACTGCTACCAATCTCAGATGTATCTGTGCATATTTATTTTATACATTAAAACAAAAGACTACATGCCGGCATCATTACTGTCATTTAGCAGACGCTTTTCTCCAAAACAGTTTACTGTGGGCTGCAGCGTCTTGCCTTAGACCCCAACAAGAAGGTGTTACTGTTCACCCTTGTGGGATTTGAACTTTGTGCATGGCAGACGGATGCTCAACCAACTGATATATCCAGCCACACCATCTGATGCCTCTGGTGTGTTTTCCCTTCCGACAGTGTGATAACAGCATCTGCCACCTGCTGCCACTATTCTGCCTTTCTGACACAAGTAATGCCCACACTGTACCCACCAATTAAACATTTTTACATTTTTCACCGTAGTCCAGCAGGATCTCTGACTCACACCCCAAAAAATTCCACTTCTTTCCCCTTTTTACCTCCCGAGCCATCATGGAAATGATGTGATGAATATAATTTACCTGACCATGTGTCCTACATACTAGTGATGGCCAGATGAAGCCTCGTGAAGCTTTCCAGCACATTAGTTTAGAAAATGCTTTATTTCTCAAGGCTTCGTGTGCACACTACGCCGCCTGCTGGCCAAAGTGTAAAAAAGGTCTGTGGTGATGAAATTATTGGAAAAAATCTTCACATTTTTGCTGTCCCAGTCTGTTCAGTGCAGACCCGATCAGTTTGCCTATAGGGGTGAGTGCAGAACCGAAGACGCTCTACTCATCCACCTTTTGATTCAAGAAAGTCATATGCCAGAGTGCTGTTTATTGACTTTCCTTCGACTACAGTACAGTCAAAACAGATCTTCTCTCCAACATACAGCAGTTGAACATTAATCCCCATCTCATCCACTGGTATCACTCCTTCCTGACGAATAGAAAGACTCAGATGTTTTGGAGCCAGCAGCGAGATCCTCCACAGTTTTCTTCAGCTCCATCGTATGAAGCATCCTGCAGGGTGGAGGTCCAGTCTGGTTCTGTGGTCTCTCTGTCCAGCTGAGGTCCAGGATACTGAAACATCTGCTCCAAGGTGGTGGGTCAACCTATGGAAGACTGTTTCTTTATACACCTTTAGACTGGCAAGTGAGATGGCCACAGATCCCTTTCATACACTCTATGATGAGTACTAGCGCCTCCCATCGAGTGGACGCTTCAGGGTGCCTTTCACCAGTAGGAATAAATAAAAACATTCATTTAGTCCACACTCCATCACTTCTCAACCTGTAACATTGTGCTGGTTTTTTTATCTGTAAGATTTGATGGATTCACATTTATAAAGTTTTTTTTTTTTTTTTTTTTTTTTACAGATATTTTCATGGATATTTACAGACTATTTGTTTTTGTTTTATATGACTGCAGTCTTGTTAATAATAATTGTTGATTCCATTCTGCAGTGCAATGTTCCATGCAAGTAGACGATAAAGTCTTATTTTCTCTAAAACAGGCAACTTGATTGAATCTGTGACATTTTTCTGTGACAGCCGTCTGACAAAAAAGTGACAACAGAGCTTGCTTCAATGGACAAACAAAAAAATGTGTGTGTGAAGCATTGAAACTGCAGTAGCAGCCTTGTTTGGTAGCAGCTAGAGCACCATTTGGGATAAGTAACACCTTAAAAGCACCATAGAAGAAGACAGTACACCTGTAGTTACCTGCAGTGCAGTCATGGCTGCACCTTTGGCCCCTGGATCCACTCACACATGAAAACATCTTTATGTCTGGGAGAAGTTTGGCCGTTTATGGCCACCGTACATTCACTACTGCTTTACTCATCTTTACCAGTAGATGTCAGTAATTCCTGCACACCAGACCTTTAAATTTCTCTCCTCGTTCAGCTGCACTGACAGGACAAATAACTGGGATAGTTTGCTTCATTCATCACCTGCTGGACTGTACAATAACTTTTCATTTAAACCCAGGAAAGTTAAACCAAAATTGACCACATTTTATCTTTTAATCTACTTGAACAGGTTGTGCTTTTATTTCTTCTGGTCTGGGCTACTGCAGCGCTCTGTACTCAAGCATCTGCATGGCTTTTAACCGGAGCCAGGAAATGCGACCACATCACCCCATTTTAGCCTCTTTGCACTGGCTGCCTGTACATTTTAGAATTAATTTTGAGATCTTATTGTTTGCAATTAAAACTTTAAATGGACTGAGTATACATTACCGACTGCCTCCAAATTTACATTCCAGTGCCGCTCTGAGGTCTGAGGGCCAGTCCCAGCTCGTGGTGCCTAAGACAAGACTTAAAACTAGAGGGGACAGGGCTCTGTAGTCGGCCCCTCCCCCACAGTGGAGGCTTTAAGTCTCGTCTAAAGATGAGCAAGATGTGTGGTCCTCTGTGTGTTTTAATTTATTTTTATCTTTTCACTTGTTTTTATTGTTTTAATAAGAGCTGGTGGAGCTAAACAGAAAAACACTTGGTTATTGTTTTTATTTTATTCATCGATGTTGCTGATTTTTAGTGTAGCACCTTGGAGACGTGTTTTTGTTTTTAAAAAAGTGGATTGGATTGAGAAATGAGCAGAATTAAAGACAATAAAACTAAGACGAGAAATTAATAAGGGAAGGCAAGGTGTCGATGGACAAGACAAAAACTTAGTTTCTTTGGGTTCAAACTTTATGATGTTACTTCTTCTTGGTTTCTCTGGTCTACTTTTTTCTAACTTTTAAATTCGCTAGTATATTTCTGAGATCAGGGCGAACGTTATTCCTTCTGTCCAATCACAGTGCAGGGATTTTGGCGCGGAGGTGGGCCAGAGATTTATTGAATGTAATCTGTTTAATACTAAACTTTTCCATTCTTTCGACCTTTAAGATTATCATATAGCACACATATAAAAAGGATTAACAACTCTTGACTTTGGCTGTAGAAAAAACCTGGTTAACATCAGACAGTGAAGGAAAGATGAAATAAATCATTATAAAACCTTTGATTATGTTTCGACATGTAAAAGTGTTCTGTCGTCGATCTGAAAAGAACAGTAAACGTAAATCAAAATACTTTTTAGACCATTGTTAGGATGTTTCCTGATGCCTGAAAATGCACATTTCTTTAATTCCATTGCAAGATAAGAAAACATTTATAAAAGTAAAGACTTTTGAAGACTTCTTTGCTCGGAGGCGCTTTGACTCCATGTCAGGATTTATTCTCTTGTAACTCTGTGATTAAATTGTCCCAAAATTGTGAATGAAACTTTTATTTACATTCTCTAAAGAATGGAACAACTTCACAAGGTTAACATGAAGAGATAACAAGATTTAATACAGCTTTAGGACACAGCTTTTTAACCAGTCTTTTAGAGGAATACGTTCTTTCTTGGCATGTCTTGTTGATGAAACCAAGTGTGGTTCTTGAGAGGTTGTTTAAATGTTATTGTCTCAGCTGGGGTCAGGAAAGGCTGATGGTAGACTTAGTCATTTACAGTCTTCATAGGAGGAAGGGCAGACTCTTGAAATTCAGAGGTCTCTTTGTATTTCAGACCTTTGTATAACATGATGAAGTGCGACTTAGCATCTGGCCTTGATCCTATTTGGAGGGCAGAACCAAAGGTGATAAAATCTCAAGGTAGATTGAAGCTGGTGGAACCAGGCAAAGGGTCTTACTTAGCACTGGAACCATCTGTCGAGGAAAAGGAGGTTTTGGGTTAGACCATAAATCCTAAGGTCTTGTGGGTCTGGCTTGGGGGTTCCACTACATATAATTATATTGTACTTTTACTCTTATTTTGTTATTGCTATCTGTTGTTTTTAAAGTTTTAGTTGTATTTAAATAGCTTTTGTTTTGTGTTCAGCCCTTTTTTTCGGCTGTTGTGTTAAAGTGATTTACAAATAAAGTTGAGCTCATTTTAAATTCTGTCTTTTAATATTTAGGAAAGGGATAAAAATAAGGCACAAAACCAACTAGGACCCTGAAAGGAAAGGAAAATAAAAAGGTTTAGATCACCTGTCTGACGATCTCCTGCCAAAAAGAGGTAGGATTTCTTCTAAGTCCATCTCATCTCTGTTATTCTGTAGTGATTAGTTTATTCCTCCTGCTTTGATGTCTCTGTCTCACAATCACTTTGTTTTCAGTTTCAGTTTCTTTCTGTGTCTTTTCACCCAATATCAAATCTGTTGCCCTTATTTTAAAATTTTAAATGTTTACCTGTAAAAATTAAGTTGTGCAACAGTTATAGATCAGCTAGCTGTAATTGGACTTCTCTCCATGAAACATGCAGAGAATGGGGGTTTATTTTAGGCAAGTGTCTGACTTCCCAACACTAGGTGGCGATATGCCGCTTTAGGTTTGTAAGCATTCAGTGTTTTTTTCTATTTTCTGGCAGACCTGTTGTACTGCAGATTAAATATTTAATAAAAAGTGTAAGTGGTAGTGATGTATCTTGATCAGGAGATGTGGAAAAATTGTCTTTCAGGCAAAAACGTCTCTGGACGCTGACTTGAATAATAAAAAGAAGTTTATCACAAAAGTTCAGACATCAAAACAGATTTCTGCAGCAAAATCTGGAGGTCCCAAAGCCAGAACAAAGACCTAAAGACTTGATGTGTCCTTCTGTCTTATATAGGGTTTAAACAAAGAAAATTCCTCAGTCCTGTGTCCTCCAATCATAGAGTTTGCCTATAGGATGCTCATTTGCATGGAATGCATGTTCTTGTGTCAATCCAGTCTGTGGGACAGAGAACCTTATATGGTAAAGACTTAAGTGTGTACCATACAAATGCTATGCTTAGATACCTCAGTAGCAAACTGCTACCATGTGAAACAGGTTCCTGTTTGTATAGATTTTACTGATTTATGCTTAAGAGATTCCCGCTTTCTTGTAGTTTGTGTTGTTACAATTTTCATGGGATCACAGCCTGGTGCAGGAACTGTGGAGCATGTCCAGAATGCCAGTTTGGGTCCATTGAACACATCTGTTCCATGCAGGATGATTGAAACTCCTAATCATATTATCTGGGTGTAGAAGCCTGACTGAAGCTCTGCATCAGTCTGTCTGAGGGAGCTGAACAGAAAGGCCTACCTGTGGGCACCAGCTGTGGGGAGTGATTGAAAAGAATGAGATCGTGGCTACAAGCAGTCAAAGTGAGTTTCCATTGCAGGGTAGCTGGGCTCTCAGATGGTTAGAAACTTGGTCATCCAGTGGGATGGAGTAGAGCTGCTGCTCCTTCACATCCAGAGGAGCCAGATGAGGTGGCTGGCATCTGGCTAGGATGCCTCATGGACGCCTCCCTGTGTCCCAACAGGTGGAGACCCAGAACACACCGAAGAGACTCTCAGCTGGTCCGGGAACACTACAGGATTCCCCCAGTGAGGCTTGAAGAAGTAACCAGGGAGTGGGAAGTCTGGGCGTCTCTGCTTAAGTTACTGCCACCACGACCCAGCCCTGGATAAATGGTGACGGACAGACGGACGGACGGGCGGGTGGGAAAGAGGCTGGCCCATTTGGAAATGATTGATTCTGGAAGATGTTTTTAACAGTGAATACAAATGAGAGGACCAAGTATGGAGCACAGCCAGCAGTCACAATGACTTTTTTTCAAAAATAAAAGACTTGCTTGGCAGTGAATGGAGACCAGACGAATGCCCTTAAGTACTTTACACGAAAAAATAAAAAATTCTATCCCTTTCAGAGATTTGACAACTACATTTTCTTAGCATAAGGGTGCATAACATGTAGTAAATAAAGTTTATTTTAAGTGTTTTTGACTCTTTGAAAGAATCTGCACCTCAGTTCAGATTGATTCTACCTCCAGCAACTAATATTCTTTGTGTATGAGAGCAGGTGGACAAAAACTGAGAGAAAACAGACCAGAGGTCCTGGGGGATTTTTGCATGGCATGTATAACAAGCAAAACCAACTCCAGAAGAAGCAGTGATACAGCTGTTTTTACCTTTCTTTCTAATGAAAAGCCTCCATTCTTCTGTAATGGTCTCATTTCTCTGTTTAGATAGAAACAAAAGATGATGTGCAGAGAACTAAAATCCCTGTAATGTCAATATTAAAATATCACATTTAATGAAATGTTGCACTCTATTCTTATTGAATAACCATAAGTTATTACGTCCACACTATTCAGCTCTATATCATCATACTTTTGTACTGAACATTGAACTGGAGCTGTTCAAAGCTTGACAGTGGTGCAGTGTCATGTTTGAACATGACGGACAGTCCCATGAAGTCGAGTGGATAAGTTCTTCTTGGCTAATGGCCTTGGAAATGAAATGTCAAAGGACCATAGCTCTCTACTCTGTCTCTGTTGAGCTAAAGTCATGAACCAGTCTCCCACACAGATGGGAAAATCAATAAACAATCACCCGGTAGAGGAATGAATCGGTGCACTTATTTAGTCAACCTCTAGGACCAGTGTTTCCATTCATATTAATATGTTTGTTTAAAACTCTCTTTACAATCATCTAGCTTCAGATTTTATCATGCGTTTCATTTGCCAGAGACTGACTTGGTGGAATTGGACATGCAATGGACCTGAGGGAGCAGCAGAATACTACTGTCAGAGTATGATCAATGATTTCCTGTCAGGCAGTGCTGCCAGCATTATGAACATTATGAACGGAAGCTGGTCTGGGCTTGACTTTATAAGTGTGGACAGAGGGCGGCATGGGAGGGGAAAAATGTCAAATCCTGGCTGAGATGGCTACTGTCAGCCAGCTGGATTTCTGGGCCATTTCCCCAGTTTGTTGGACTCTTTTTGTAAAGGAGTTGTCATATATTTCCTGAACAAGACCCTTGGACTCCACAGGAACCAACTGAGGAAGAGCATTAGACGTAATAATTATCAAGCAAACAGCTCCAGTATGGACCAGTATGGACTAGAAGTCAATGATTGGTGAGGACAAATGGACCCCATCATTTGAGAAAGCATCTGTTTGCCGTTGTTGAGAGAAAGCTAAATTGTAAGTCAAAGCACCTACATTCCTATTCTCACCTGTAGCTTATAAGTTTTGGGTAGTGACCAGCTGAAGGCAAGTTGTAGAAAGGATGCTCCACTGAAAGGTTGTTTGACTAAAACTTGGATGGGAGGCCTATGGACAGAACCGCGACCAGCTGGAGAGACTAAGAGTTACACCAGGATAGTCTGGTGGACCTGGTTTGATCAGGCAGGGAATTTTCAAAAAGTTTTGAACCTCCTTCTTTTGGTTTGCTTTCACACTGAAATCAGGCAGACCAAACAGCCTGGACAATGTCACACAGTTAAACAGCTGCTGGCGAGGTGCAAAATTACTCAAAACAGCAACAGAGCAAGAAAACAGAAGTAGAAACTGGCCAAGACCGAAAATGTCTGGTTCATACTGTTCCAGACGAACAGTGCTATCCATGGAGGTGGACCAGGGTTCGTTTAAAGCTGGCCAAACAGCACCGGTGTGAATGCTCTGTAAGGGTGCATTTCTTGTACTTTGTAAATTTTTCTTCTGCTTCTTTTATACATTTTTTACAATCTGACAGAAGCCATCACTCATGTGGAATACATCCACGGTTCCCACAGCAGTCACAGAAGTTTCACACTAGACGACTAACCACCAGCATCATCTTCATCCTACCTGCATTCTGAGAGCACTTCAGCCATGAAAAGTCAGTCTGATCTTGATTTCTTGATTCTTGTTCTGCATCTTTCTCTTTTTCTTTTCCTCTCCTCCTCCGAAAATGTCTTCTTGTGTTTCTTTGCTGAATCAGCCATGGTGCACGATCAGAACGGTTGGTGTGTTTAGATCCAGTAACTAGCATGTGACACGCTGCGTAAAGCTAAACTCAGCTGCGAACGCGGCATTCTAGAACAAAAAGTAGTGAAGTGGTTTCTCAGCCTCAGGACGCTGCTGGACAGTGACCCTCCAGAAATTAACATAATGTCTCCATACGAACAAACTGGTCTAGAAAGCAGAGTTTTAACGTCAGAAAGTTATGAAATGCGTCTTTAAGGTCTAAAATACAGTTCTCTGTATATATCTCCAACTTAACTTGGTTATAAAGTACTGAACAGTTCTTGATAACTTGGGGAGTGGTGTGGCTTAGTGGGTAGAGTGGTCGTTGATCTTTGGCCTGTCGAGCTCATGTCGACGTGTCCCTGAGCAAGACACTGAACCCCTAATTGCTCCTGATAGGTCGTGGTTAACCCCTTCATGGCAGCTTCCACCATCAGCTTGTGAATGTGTGTGTGAATGGATAAATGTGATATATAATGTAAAGTTCTGTGGGTAAAAGTGCTATGTAAGTACAGACCATTTATCATTTTAGAAAAAACGTGCAGATTTTTCTGCCTCCTTCTGAAAAGTTCTTTGAATTTGTTCAAGAAGGCGAGGTCCCTACAAGACCAAAAATATTTGGATATTTCTCAGAATGTAATGCAGTTTTGTTTGGATATAGAGTTTCTTCTCGATGACTTCGAAATGTGTTTCAGCATGCATTTCTAATAATGCATGCTGAACTGTATTAAGCTAGTCCTCGCAGTATGAGGGCCTTGTTAGGTGTAATCTAGACATTAGACATTTTGATTAGATTGTAAACATATCATATGAAAAGGTCAGACACTGAACCAATGATTGGGATGCAGCCTTGGTTACACTCTTCTAATTACAGTGACATGCTCTGTGCAGACAGAGATGTCCTGAGTTCTGCTTTATTTTCAAACATTTCTACCCTGACAAGCCTGTGCTTCATAATGATAAGATCCACTGTGTCAACAGCTATCCATGGATCAATAAAATGACCTGAGTTCAAAGATACAATGACATCGTTTATTACTTTTGAGACCCCTGTGGTTGTGTTTTTCCCCAATATTTTAGTTGTTCGCTCACAAGAAACTCAAAAACCTTGACAAGGGCAGACAATTTGGAGATGGGTGTTTAATTGTTCATTTTTGTCAGGTCACCCTCCTTTCAAAGAGTAAAGAACAAAAGGCATATTTCCATGCAGAAGTCATGTTGGAGGACGAATTAATTACAGCTCCAAATCATTCCAACCTGCTTTGTGAGCTTGTCATACACAGCAAAACATGGTCTAACTAAGTCTTACAGTTTTATATGCAGCTATGACCTTGTTTTGAGAGAGATAAACTCGGCAAGAGCAGAATGTGGAAGATTATTAATAATTTATTTTATTTCTTACTTGGTAACTGAACATTAAATGTAGTTATTTTACATCCATAAAGTTAAATGATCTCACTGAGACTCTGTTTAAGATCATATCGCATCTTTCACAGCCAATTTTAGCAGTAAAAACGTCTTTCAGGACGATTCACACACACTGCAAAAAGAACCGTTTAATATGAGGGAAAACATATCTTTAAACAGATTAAAAGAAAATGGGTTATAACGGTCTCTTGATTAAGTAAAAACAACCTCCCGACCAGATTCTGACTCAGGTGTTTGTCAGGTCAAGGGTTGGTGGTTCAACTCCCAGTTCATCTTGGTCACACGGACCTTTGGCCAAAATCAAAAGCAGGTATGTTTGATGGTCAGAGGCTGCAGGTAGGGGTTGGATTGTGCTGCCACCCTGCTTTGTGGAGCGTTTAAATATATTTATCAGCTTTTCTTGAATTAAAAACCTCATAATGTTTAGTTTCTCTTGTTTTAAGATATTTTTTTCCTAAAAGTGAGAAAGAAATAACACTGAAGAACGGCATCAGTTTAGTTTTGAGTTTTTTTTTCTTTTACTTGATAAAGGACTTGAAATGAATGTTTCATAACTTGTTTAAAGATATTTCTCTCTGATATGCTTTCTTATTTCAGGAAATCTTACCTGAAATACTCATCTCATCTTCCTGCAAGGACAGATCATTTCACTTGTTTCTAGTCGGAAACTCTTCATTTCAGGACACTAATCTCTCTGCTGGTCATCGTGTCTTCATCTCTGCTTCACGGGATTTTAGCTGCTTCCAGCCACCATGAAGAAACTCTTTGTTTCTGGTCATGATGAACATTTCTCATAACGGGAAAACTGATGTCTGTGGTTCCAGATTAAAACTCTCTCTCTGTTTTCTCTGGACTCACCAAAAGAAACAACACTGAAAAGAAGCATCAGTTTAGTTTTGAGGTTTTTTTCAAGTCAAGTCAAATTTATTTATAAAGCACATTTAAAAACAACCTCAGTTGACCAAAGTGCTGTACAAAGCAAAGCAGATAAAATGCCTTGGCCATCAGTAAAATAAAATAAAATAAACCAGTATATCTCATAATACAAAATACAAGAATAAAATAATATAAAATTACATTAAAATAACATAAAACACATAAGAACACAAATAAAATAAAAACTAAATTAAAATACTGGAGGAAAAGCCAGTGAGAAAGGGTATGTTTTAATAATGATTTAAAATGCTGAATGTTATTTAACGATCTGATATTGATCTAATATTTTTCTTGATAAAGGACATTGTACGTGTCTGAGATTGCCCCCTAGTGTTAGAAAAATGCTATAAAACATAAAAAGCCATGACTTGGAGGTTACAGAAGTAAATTCTGACCCCTCAGTTCCATCATAGGCAGAAGCGTTGCGAAACTGAAGCAGACCAGCTATGCTGAGGGTGAGGACCAAGACATATGGAGAGGCCTCTTTCCATTGTTACGGCCCTCGACTGTGGAACAGTCTGCCAGAGGGCTTCAGGGCTGCAGAGACCATTGATGTTTTTAAAAAGAGGCTTAAGACCTTTTTTAGCTTAGCTTTTAACTCAATTTTATTTTATCTTAATTTGTTACATAATTTTACTTCACGTTATTTTATTTTAATTTTACTCCACCGTACTACTTCTTATTTATTTATTTATTTATTTATTTATTTATTTATTTATTTATTTATTTATTTATTTATTTATTCATTCATTCATTCTTAGCTGTTGCTATTGTTTCTTAAGGTTATTTAATCTTCATTTTAACTCCAGTGTTTTGGTCTAGGGGCTGTTGCCGTGGTGACTGGGGCCCTGCACTGCAGCCTTACGGCTGTGTTATGGGCCCCGGTCTGTCCTGATGGGGGTGGTTGCTGCTGTTGGACATGGGTGGACTGGCTCCTGGTGTGGATGAATCCCCATGACATTGATATTGTTTCCTCACAGCAGCCTCAGGCCAGATGTTTGTCACTTTTAGTATTTTATAATAACATTCAGTTCAGAGATAGAAATTAGAGGACCATGTTTGTACAGACTGGAGGTTGGGGATAGGGTGGGGGGTTGCTTGGTGTGTGTATATACATGTGTGTGTGTGTGTGACTGTGAAATATTTTAATGAGTGTTTTTATTGTTATGTATTTCTACTTTGATGTATGCAATGTTTGTTTTATTTCTAATATGTATAAGTGTTATAAATAAAGTTTCATTTGATTTGATTTCAATAAAAATTTAGAAAAGATAAAAAAGACACGATGAGGAGCAACTCCGAAACAAAAATGCTATCCAAAGTCTGCGCATAGCCTCTAATTTCTAAAATTGACGGGATCCACTTTGTTTTTCATTGACTGGCTTCCTGTCTGAACCATCGTCTCTGCTTTAGACTGACCAGGTTTCCGAGCAGCAGGAATAGAACGGTTACGTAATGTTGGGGAAAGAGAGCATGATGATGCTTCATGACTGGCCTGGTGGGAACACTTTGATTGGTTAGAGCTACTGCAATCAGACACGAAGCCTCAGAATAGACGCAGGTCTTAGCTTTCACAATGCTTCGACTTTCAGTGGATCCGAGGGATGACTGCGGTTCTGTTGACATTTTCCAAGTCCACTGAAATGGATTTAATTGGACTGTGAGATGTGATATAAGTTATCTAGTCACTGGGAGTCGCTGTAGTCTAAGCAGAGTGTGTGTTAGTGTATGTTGGCAGAGTAAGGACTAAACATAACGCTGCATTTAGTATTTCACTACAGCACCTGTAAAAGCACGACTTACTGTTTTAGCTCTCTACTGCCACATGCGGGCAGCAATCAACATTTGGGACCACTGTACATGAACAACAGTAGGTGTTTCTTAGTTCTTTTTAGCTATTGTTGAATTTTTCTCTGACCCAAATAGTTCTTAAAAGATGGGTGATACCAAAATTTTTCCTCTTGATACAATACTATTAGTTTATGGTACTTTTTCATCGATACAGATGTTGATACTTCTTGGCCCTTAAAGAAAATCCTGATTTTACAGTGTGCACAAATATTAAATCTGATATTTTGACTGGCCAACTATTGATTTGCTCATCCCTACTAAAGTGTGAATAGCTGTTGGAGGATGTTGTTACAGGCAGTTTGTGCTCCAGGGCAACATTTCTGTTACTTTTCATTGTTAAATCTGTTGCTGTAGATGGGGCCTTTACAGCTTGATTAACCAATCAGCATTTGATCAACACATCGCCTCCGTGGGCCCTGGATTGCTAGTCTTTTGGAAGACTGTCTTTCTGCCTTCATCTATGACCTGACCCAAAGTAAGGAGAAACATTAGCTGGACTTTGGGGTAGGATCTGACTGGCTGATCAAGTAATGATGTAAAACCCAATAAACTATGTTGTATTCAAGCGCACGAGTTGGCAAATTTCATGACGCTGTATCTTTAGTGTCTCAACCCTTAAAGCCCAGTCAGGTTTTATAAGGCCTGAAGAATTAGACATAATCACCTACTATTAAAAAACAGGGAAATTATGTTTAGTTTCAACTGTTGCTCAAAGTTTAGACTAATGTTAAAGTGCAAACATTAATGTTTAGGAATGATTTTGTTGCTGATTATGATTAGTGGAATCACTGTGAGCATGGTGATATCCTCTCAAACAGGGCAAAAAATAAATGTGGGAGGATAGAAATTTCACATTTTTCCTTCATTTTATTTTAATTTTGCTCATGCGCAGCAACAGACACATTTGTGACACAAGGAATTCTTTCTCCGAGACATCCCTATAAACACCAAGATCATGTTAACCTTAAGGCTTCTTCTTTGGCTTTTTAAAACCTGTTCTTAAGACCCACCTTTTTCAGTTTAGCTATCCACAGAGTGTTTGTTTTAGCTTGGCTTTGGTTAGAATTCAGTTTTTACTCTTTAGATATTTTGTACATAAAACAGTAACATGCTCAGTACCTTGTTCAGTGGTTGCTGCTGTTTCTAGTGTACTTTGTAAATAAAGTTGGCTTGGCTTTGCCATTATGGAACAATTCTTCATTTACTTTTACTTTTGTCTGTTTAGGCATCTGAAAATGTGTCCAGGGGCTAAAATGACTTGTCATGAACTGGTGCTATACAAATAAACTTAATTAAACTGAATCCTGTTGCAGTGGTGATGCAGCTGTTTCATTACCAGCTTGGGAAACTCCAGATTCAGGCACTGTGGGGGGGTTACAGTAAAACTGATGCAGCAGGTTTCTGATGAACTGCCAGTAAATGTCAGCCTGGGGGTAAGAAAGACAAGATGGCACCACTGTGGGCTTTCTTTGCAAACAGAAGTTTCAGTTGGATCACCGGTTATGATCTTTAAACCTAATTTGTGATCTTAACAAAGCACATCTGGATTATAAAACCACAACCTGTGTTGCCTGATGCCATAAGCTCAGAGCTTTTCTCCTCCCTGAGTAAAGAGAAAGACTGGGCAGTCAGTCATGAAGGGAAGCTGAGGATCAGAGCTTTATGAATCCTCACATAATGAACGCTGGTGGATCTTTGGACAACTCAGAAATCTTCTCCAGAGCATTAATTTGCCTGACTGAGATGTTGGTGTGAAACTACTAAATGGTGCCCTCGAAACACTCTGGAAGAGCCCTGGAAGATCAGCCTCACTGTCTTTTTCAAGATCAGTAAGATTAAGATTACATTCAGTAATTAAAGTAGATCTGGGAGGAAGACGTATGCCAGCATGTTCATTTCAGACTAATTGCTGCTGGATCTTATTTTTTTCTTGGATCAAAGCCCTCATCGCTGTGTCTTGGCAGTCAAACTGCAGCAACTAGTAAGTGAAATGTTGATGTGCACAAGTGAGCAGAGTTAAATTATGCATATCTGTCAGTCTAATGATAGCGGAGCATGCAAAGCATACAGCTCCGGGACACAAACCAGCGAAGCATGATAAAAGACAGATGTTAGAACTGTGGCACAGTAGCTTCCTTATATTGTAATATGTTTTTTTTCTATAAATCCTTCATAAACTGCATCATTATTTGGTTTCCCTCAGAAGTTGATGCATTTGAAGTGGAGCAGGCTTTTGAATTTGTTGTTTGGTTTTGATGCTGTTATCACCTGAACGAGTTTCTTCTAGCTGTGTGCTTAAAACATTCAGTTGTTTCTTAGTGTGTATCATTAGAAAACCTTCCCTAACTCTTCAGAAGCCTACTTGTCAGACTATAAAGCACACTAATGTGCCAGGGAATTAAAACCCAGCTTAATGAGTTGTACACTACAGACTTGCCCTTAGCAACACCAATTAGTTTCTGTTGTGGTTAGTTTCAATGATCTGAAAGAGCCTGAGGATATTAACAAAGACTGGAGCTTTATTCACACAATGGAACAATAAAAAGGTTTCTACCAAATGAAAACTGCTCCATGTTGTGCTTTTCATGTTGTAGTTGTTACATACTGGATGTCTCCCATCAGCAGTGGTCACTTAACAGAAATGTGAGTCCCCTCATGTAAAAGCTGGTTTGAGGCATGGAAATGACCTAAAATACAATAAAACCTTATGTATAATTAATTATAACTTTTTAAAGGCAAAAGTCCAAAGAATTTATTTTCATTGTGCTCACAGAACAGCTTCACTGTCTCAGAAAACTTTTACCAAATTTAAATAAAACTGTCAGAAATACTCTCAACAATTAGAAAGTCTACCCCTGTTACATCAGCTTTCCTTTCTCTAACAATTTTTACAGGTTTGGAAACAAAGGATGATAACTGATATGTTTTTACAAATGAATCTGTCCATTGAAGATTTGAGTGTCTCAACAGTTGGAGGTCGTGGTGGACAGATCTGGACTCAACTCATCTAGCCATGCAGACGTGGTGAAGACGACTGAGCATCAGAACGAGGAGGAAATGGGATATAAGAGACTTTGAACGTGGCATGGTTGTTGGTCTGAGTATTTACTTGGATGTTCACCCACAACCTTAAGGTTTCCAGTGAATGGTCTGAAGAAGAGAAAATATCCGGTGAGCAGCAGTTGTCTGGACCAGAATGCAGCAGAAGACACACCGGGAGCCTCCTGTCAGCTAAAAACAGGAAACTGAGGCTACAATTCACACACACTCACCAACACTTGACAACAGAAGATGGAGAAACGTTGCTGGTCTGATAAGTCTCCATTTCAGCTCCACATTTAGATGCTAGGCTCAGAATGTGCTGGAAACATCATGAAAACATGGATTCATCCTGCCTTGGATCAACACTTCAGGCTGCTGCTTGTGTAATGGTGGGTGGGGGGATATTTTCTTGGCCCACTTTGGGCCCCTTAGTACCAACGTGGCCTGGTTTAACCAGCACAGCCTACCTGAGTATTGTTGCTGACCATGTCCATCCCTTTATGACCACAGTGGAGCATCTTCTGATGCTACTTCCAGCAGGATAATGCACCATGTCACAAAGCTCAGATCATCTCCACCTGCTTTCTAGAACATGACAATGAGTTCACTGGACTCCAACGGCCTCCACAGCCACCAGATCTCAGTCCAGTAGAGCAGCTTTGGGATGTGGTGGAACGGGAGATTCTCACCTCTCATCTCATCTCATCTCATCTCATCTCATCTCATCTCATCTCATCTCATCTCATCTCATCTCATCTCATCAGGGGGCGGCATGGCTCAGTGGGTAGAGTGGTCGTCTTGTAACCTGTGGTTAGCTGCCTTGCATGGCAGCTTCCGCCATCAGTGTGTGAATGTGTGTGTGAATGGGTAAATGTGACGTATGTGTAAAGCGCTTTGGATAAAAGTGCTATATAAGCACAGACCATTTACCATTCATCATGGATGCAGCTGACAAATCTGCAGCAACTGTGTGATGTCATCATCATGTCAATATGAAGCAAAACCTGCTTCCATCTATCACAGCAAGTCCGACCTGGTACTAGAAGGCGGTCCTGGTGAAGAGGACGGTGAGTGTACATCTTTCCAATGTCCACCTTTATGTAAATGGTACCTTCCTGTATCTGCACCCTCATGCCAATATAAATGCATCTCTTGAAGTTTTGTCTAGTCTATTTTTTGTCTATAGTCTCATGTTTGGCATGTTGACCCAGAAATCAGTTTTCCACAGACCATGTGTCCACTAAACTCTTCTGCTCAGAGTTGACTCATGACTTTCTACTCATTTAATACGGCTTCAGTCTCATTTGTGGCTGTAGTTGCTGACACAGAGTGAAAATGTTTTTCCTAGTTAGTCTTGAGCCTGTAGCTACAGCGGTCATGGTGACATGACGGTTTCAAATGCAGTGCTGCCTCAGGCCCCAAAGGTAGCCTTAACGCTCCAGATCTCCCCAATTTCCAGAATATTTGTATTATTGTATGCCTGTCTGTCTCCATCCATCTGAATGCTTTGGAGTGTTCTGTTAGCATGCTGCTGAGCTTTAGTTAAGTGAGATTACAGCAAGCAAAAAAAGAAAAAAAAACTTGATTACCGCCCAGGCTTCAGGCAGGGTTAGCATAAATATCTGTCAAGCTGCAGGAAGCGTTCCTAAAAATAATTCTGTTCATGTAAGAATCTACTTATGTAACACTGGGGCTGCTGTAAATAGAAGCTTTCAGTCTTAAGAATAAATGTCTTTATAAAGTTACGTGCTATGTCATTCTCCTTCATAGCAGACCCACCTGTGTGTGAGATGCATTCTCATAGAGAGAGTCATTTGTTTTGGTTTTGGTGGTTTATGAATAGCATATCAGGACATTTTACAGAGAAACAGAAATACTTCCTGTTGAGCAGGCAGCAGTGGGGAATAAAAACTCCAATGTGACGCTGTAAACGCTGGAAAATGATCAGAAAATCTGCAATTAAGTCAATACATGATGAATGTTCAATAAGCTTTATGAAATCCATTCATGTATTTATTACTGGAACTTATTCAGCAATAGTCCTAAAGTCAGACTGACAGGAAGCTTCACACAGGTGAACCGTGTCCTAAAGGAGCAGTATGTATGGGATAAACTTTGTGCCACTGGGGAGCGAATCTGAATTCTTAATATTTAAATATGAATCATTCAATTTGAATCTGAATATGCCTGTTTGAATAATTGCTTTAAAAAACTGAATCCAAATGACCATATTTGATATTGAATCTTTGTTTTTTGAATGTGTATATTGGTAAAGTTGAAACTTTTGTATTTGAAAAATTTCTTTACCTAATTCATTTTCATAGTTCAGTTTCAGTTCTCTCCATTCAAATTCAGATCTGAAATACAAATTCAGATCTGAAATCCAAACTTTTGTGCCACACATCTGGGACCTGACGTGAGGCAAAACTAGTCGATCGCAGATAGAGTAACATCAGTTTTGTGCAGTTGTTCTCAATGGTTACAAGCAGAGGGAGGGCGAGGGGAGGGTGGCGGCGGGGAGGGGGAGAGAGAGAGTGAGAGAGAAATGGAGAGACGCTAAGATCCAGGAAAGGCATTGTATAAATAAACATTTACTCACCTCACTTGTCCAAAGTGACCTGTCCAAGAAAGCAGCACAGCAACAAGTTGTTTTAAAATCATCTCAAGAATTTTTATTTATTTTTTAATTTTCATGTTTTTCTTTGGACATTTTCTGCTTTTTCATTCATTTGTAATCCAGTCATTCTACTGCACCATTTTCAGAGCGTATTTCAAGCATAAAATAGTTCCTAATTTAGCAAAGCAGTGTGAACTGGATCTTTAGGCTCTTTGTTACCAGCAGCCTGTCTTAAAGACTTAGTCTCCCATTTCTTTAGTTTCATTTGTTAAAACCAGCAAAGATCAGGCAGTCTGACAAACAGAAAACAGGATTTTAGCAGCAACAAGGTGATTCCCAAAAAGCTGGTAGCTGGAAACTTGGCTTATCTCAGCATGGAGGAAGAAACTGGACACGTGGAGGACAAAAGAAAAAGTCAGGACTAAAAACTATCTACAGCAGATGGACAGGATCTGAAAGTGATGTCTGGAAGAAATACGAACAAATCCAGCCAAAACCTGAACCAGGACCCGAGAGGTGCATCTAGACCTTCAGGTGATCCATCTACTGTGAGCTGAACCTGGACCTCGACAGGTCTGACGGAAGGACAGATATGCTTCAGACTGCCTGGACTGTTATGTTTCCAATGTATTGCCTTGTGATGGGAGTAGTTGCTGAATTAGTCAGTAGATAAATTAATTCCAGCTGAGATTTTCTTTTCATACATCTATCTATGAACCGCATTGTTTTGATAATTTTGACTGAAGAAGCAATCTAACTCAGTTTAAAATATGAGTTTAATTGCTACTGAATCACTGATTGAAGATGTGAACTGTTTGCATCCCTATTTATAACTACAAGCATTTCGAACTTTACGACCTGGTTGCTGAGCCCAGGGGTAACAGGTGTTGCGCAACACTCATTCAGAACATATTGAACTTTAATCCACATTATTCTGAACAGACTGAAGAAAGTAAAAGGCCAACTGCATTCAATAACACCTGCTGCAGAAAAATGTTGCTCTTTACTATAATATGTTGAAATTATTTGCTTTGACAGACCATAAGGAATATCTGCGTTTAACCAGCCTGCAGAGAACGACAGGAAGTCTATGAGGTCTCTGTTTCCTGTAAACATGTCTGTAGATGGCTATAGCTTAGAGCTGTTGGCACAACTTTTTACAGCATTTTCTAAAGGTCTGCCCAAGTTCACACGTCCACAAAAATGTCCCTTACTTGTCTCATATTTGTCCTCAGACTTGTCAGTGTCATGCTAACCACGTGTCTCCTACGTTTGGAGGTAGATATAGTTTTTAAAATTTCTTCTTGACATTTAATATTAACCTCAAATTCTAATATGAACCCCCAGAACTGTTTACGCTTCTTAAATATGAACAATGTTCAGCATTTTAGGAACACAATCAAGTCTCTAGTCTAGTACCCTTTGAAAGAGTTACAGTAATATAAAAGCTAGTAGGGAATATAATAATATACTAAATAAATATAATAACAGTCGATTTAAATACATCCAAGGATTTGCATTCTGTTCGTAAGAGTCACCTCATCCTTGTCATCCTCCTTGACTGGCTGATATCTTCTGAAGGCCTTGCTAAATTCCGTGACAGCTCTGTTATTTTGTGGGCTATGCCGGAGGATGAGTGGATGTTGTCAGGCTCAGCTGCTGTGCTGTCATGACTATGACAATCCTTGGGTCTTCTCCATGTCACTGCTGCCTTACCCTCTGCATGCTGTTTGGATTTATCCAATGGTTGTACAAGATCATTTATGCAGACCATTCTCAGTAACGTCACACTGTACGCTTACGCCGCCATGTTGGGAGGCGAAAAGCTAGCTGGGACCCGCTCTGCTATAGTGACTATTAACGGCTCCTCATCAGGGATGGCGCTAGTGGACTGAACACTTTCCAAACCAGTTCAGCTCTGATGTGGACAGACAGGATACTTAGAAAAAACGTGTCTTGTTGGTGCTGAAAATCTGTCTGATTTTCCACATTACTGTTTGAAAAAGATCAAACATCCAACTGACATTGCTACCTGATTTACCTTACCTTGACATTTACACCTACCTACCAACGTGGCCATGGAAGAACTGATTGAAGTTATCGACAGGGCAGAGACTTCATGGCCGGAGGCTGCATTTATTGTAGCCGGGGATTTTAACAGCGCCAACCTGAGGACAGTCCTGCCGAGATACCACCAACACATCAGCTGTTCTACGTGTGGCAAGAACACACTCGATCATGTTTACACCCCTTACGCAAACACGTATAAAGCCCTCCCTCGCTCTCCTTTTGGGAAATCTGATCACGTCTCAGTTCTGCTCTTGCCTTCTTATAGACAGAAATTAAAGTGTCACGGACCAGTGACGAGGACCATTCAGCAGTGGTTCGTCCAATCAGATTCTGCTCTGCGCGACTGCTTCAGGATGGCGGAGTGGGGTGTGTTTAAGGATACTGACTACTGACATGAACAGATACACGAACACATGAACACATACATATGCCTGCTTTGAGCACCTCTACAAATACAGAGGTACAAAAGGCTCAAGAGGACCAATGCCCACCTGTAATATCCAGGGCAGAAGTTTAAAAAGGATAAACACACATTAGGCTACTGGACCTGACGGCATCCCAGGCAGAGCTCTCAAGGTGTGTGCAGACCAGCTGGCAGATGTCTTTTCAGACATTTTCAATATGTCACTGCTCCAGTCTGTAGTCCCCACATGCTTCAAGAAGACCATCATTATCCTCAATAGAAGTAAAATCCTTTGCTTGAATGACTACCGCCTAGTAGAACTCATTTGCACCATCACGAAGTGCTTCGAGAGGTTAGTCAAATCATTCATCACTTTCTCCATCTTGGACTAATTAGACCCACTTCAGTTTGTCTACAGGCCCAATAGGTCAACTGAAGATGCCATCGCCTTCACCCTCCACACTGCCCTTTCCCATCTGGACCAGATGGACACATATGTGAGAATGCTGTTTTTTGACTACAGCTCAGCATTTAACACCATTATGCCCTCCAAACTTGTCACCAAGCTCAGAGACCTCGGGCTCAACATTGTCCTCTGTGACTGGATCCTGAGCTTCTTGACAGGCAGACCACAGGCTGTGCGGATGGGCAGCACCACATCCTCCACCCTGACTCTGAACACCGGTGCCCCCCAGGGCTTTGTGCTCAGTCCTCTGCTATACTCCTTGTTCACGCA
This sequence comes from Melanotaenia boesemani, assembly GCF_017639745.1. Classification (NCBI taxonomy): domain Eukaryota; kingdom Metazoa; phylum Chordata; class Actinopteri; order Atheriniformes; family Melanotaeniidae; genus Melanotaenia; species Melanotaenia boesemani. Next base: position 4,287,974 of record NC_055698.1, read on the forward strand.
TGATTGCGTAGCCACCCACAGCTCCAATACCATCGTTAAATTTGCTGATGATACGACCGTCATTGGCCTGATCACCGGTAATGACGAGACGGCCTACAGAGAGAAGGTCAGAGGCCTGACATCTTGGTGCCTGGACAACAATCTCCATCTTAATGTCAACAAAACCAAGGAACTGATTATGGACTTCAGGAGGAGGCAGAGGGAGGAACACGCCCCCTTTTCCATCAACAGGACTACAGTGGAAAGAGTCAACAGATTCAGGTTCCTTGGGGTTCACATCAGTGAGGACCTCACCTGGACTCATCACACTGACTTTATTACAAAGTCAGCCAGACTGAGGCTCTTCTTCCTCCGCAGGCTATGGAGGCTCAACATGGACTCAAGGATACTCTGCAACTTTTATAGATGCACCATAGAGAGTATCCTGACAGGCTGCATCACCGCCTGGTACAGCAGCTGCATTGACCTCCTCTGCAAGGCTCGACAGAGGGTGGTGAAAACTGCTCAACACATCACCGGGATGGTCCTGCTATCCATGGATAACCTCTACACCCAGCAGTGTAGGAGGAAGGCCAACAAAATCATTAAGATCCCAGCCACCCAGTCACAAACTGTTTTGTCTGCTACCGTCTGGACGATAGTTTCGCAGCATTCAAGCCCGTACCACCAGGCTCAGGGACAGTTTCATACCACAGGCCATAAGACTTCTAAATGCTGTCAGCAGCAATGCCACCTTTAAATAACATCATTTTCTTGTTACTTATTATATATTTTATTGTATAACTTATTTGTAGTATTCTTGCTTTTTGTGTTCCACTATTTTCATGTGGTTTAAATGTTTGTCAGCATTGTTAGGAGAACCTGGGATCTAAGAATTTCACTGCCAATGATTATTGATGTAATTGTTGTGCAATGACAGTAAATTCATTCATTCATTCATTCATTCATTCATTCATTCATTCATACATACCTGGTCAATGGACAGTCGCCCTTCACATGAGCAAAATTAAAAGCATAAAGTCAGATTAGAGGCTTATAAATATTTTGTAGCAGGATGGGAACCAGGCCTTCAGCTGTGGAAAGTTTCCCAAACAAAGTATTTCCTCTTCATGTCAAAGCTGAGTAGAAACCAGCAGATGCAGATAACGTGATGTAAAGATTAGCGATGTCCCGGTGAGATATTTAGGAGTTAACGTTACTAACAATTACAGCACAGATGTGCCGTTATATATTTATTTTTTTTCATGCGAAACGCTAGCTGTAGACCTGACCCCTGAAGCAGATGCCTGCTCTGTTTGCCACCAATGAATGTCGCCAATGTGCAGGTCATGTGATCAGTGAGGAGACATGAGAATGGTCTTTATGTTGTCCAAACAGCTACTGTAGTAGAGAGAGAACATCCTCCTGCTTGGAGGGCTGTCCTGCTCCTCTAGCAGTTATTTTGGCAAAAAATGGCCTGAAGAAATCTGACTCAACTGTTAACATCATCACGTTCTCAACAACATACCTGGTTCTCGGTTTGGTGAAACAGAAAAATCTGGCTTTAGCTGCTTGAATGGTGCAGCTTTGTCTTCTTTAGGTTGTGCTGACATTAGCCACTCCTGGGCTTGGGCTGCTATCAGCTAGCATCCACTAGTTGCCAAGCATTCAAGGCCACTAGCTTTGTACTATTTAAAGATTGATCAGTCGCTGTTCCGTCATTTGCAAGTAGTTCAGAACTGACCAGGAGGAAACGCTGTGAGCGTATCACTCTGATGTTGCTTCTCGTCACCGGCTTCCTGTTCAGTACAGGATCCAGTTTATTGCTTGGTGTTAAAAGTCTTAATAGCATAGCACCACCTTATTTATCAGAGCTTTTAACTTCTCACAGTCCTGTCAGAGCACTGAGATCCACAAACCAGCTGCACTTTACTGTTCCTAGAACCAGGTTAAAGGCGGAGGTGATGGAGCTTTTTCTGTCGCTGCTTCCAGACTCTGGAATATTCTGCCCTTTAACATTAGATCAGCACAGAGCGTTCAGCATTTTAAATCATTATTAAAAACACGCCTTTTCTTACTGGCTTTTCCTCCAGCTTGAGCATTGGAAAAACAAGATATGCTTTTCTGAAATGTCAAAAATATGTCATCTTTGATAGAGTTGTATTTTATATATAATGGTCACAAATGGTTTGGCACTAATTGTAACACATAGTGAGTCGCTGTTACAGCCTGTCAAGTTAGTATTTTCTGACAAAGTAAAACTAAGGGAGATAGACTGTAATAATAATGTTAAGTTTTCGGTGCTACAGTGAATAAACCTCCTCCCCTCTGCATTCACGTTGCAAAAATACGCCTCAACCTGCAGCTGACGGAGTGATGAACGCTCGTTCTGTACTCTCAGATATTTTGTACACTTACGTTATTTCTGCAGTTACTGGCTACTTAGCTAATGCTATGCTAGGTTACAATAACAGCAATGTTAATGCTAACATAGACGGGTATTATGACTGGCTGTTTTGTTAAGGAATAACTTAACCACACGATATGTGTGAACTGTGAACATCAGCCGGTTCTTGACGTGCTATTATGGCAATAAGTCAACGTTGCAATGCTCTAGCATTTTACATGCACATCCTGTTCAGGTTCCACTTCAAAATAAGAGTTCCGCTTACAGCAGTCAGCCAAAACATTACAACGGGGAGTGCCTTAAGCTAATTTAGCACAACTTTAGCAATGCAGCGTAAATAAAAAAGCTAAATAGCTCTAGGAATGAAGTATATTTGATTACTTGCTTTATTGACTCCTTCATGTACAAGATTAGCTCGGTAATGATGGGTGGATAGGGTGGGGTGAGATAAGTTTTTGTTGTGTTAATTTTTTTTTCTCTCTCCCCTACTGTACACAGACAGGATTACTGTTTTCAATTTAAACTGTTTGTATACTTAACAAATTTTCCTGTCAATGTTGTATAATTAATTTAATTCTAATAAAAATATTCTTGAAAAAAAAAGCTGACCAACACAACGAAGCGTCATTACACATGGCAAACTGGAGTTACACTGAAACTGGAGAAATGCTGAGTCATTAATTGTAGAACATTATAATAAATTTACCCTTCGGGAAACTCCACTTAAACCACTGTTAATGTCACCTGGTTGTCGCGACTAGCTAACCCTGTTGAAAAGACAGGGGGATGACTGTGGGATTGAATGATGTCAGAGCTCTATCTAGTGGACAAACGCCACAAGGACATCATTCTGCAGAGTCCAACACTTAACAACATTTACTGTTTTATGAGAAAGTAAGAATAAATCGGCGTATAATCGGCAAAACAACGATTTAATCGGCCTGCTGATTAAATGGTCAGGCCCTAGTATTAAGTGTCTTTATGCTACATTAATGTATTTTATGTTATTTTTAATGCTGGGCACGTTAACGCGTTGATCGCACGTTAATGCAACGCTTAATTAACGCAACGCTTAATTAACGCCGTTAATTTTTTTAATCGCGCATTAATTTTTTTTTTTTTTTTTTTTCTGGCCTTTTTTTTTTTCTGGCCGCTGGTTTTGATGACAGAAACATGGCGTCCATGTCTCTCTTCCCTGCTGCAGCGGTGCGTCTGACATGATCAGGAGAGAGCGGGTTTATTAAAAGGAAGAGACGTTTTCTGTCTGGAACTTAAGAAAGAAGAAGAAGAACCGACTTTTCTCTTTGTCAAAATACATGCAGATGGACAGAAAATCGTGATTTTTGGACGAGAAACTTTTTATGTATTGTTTTTTTAATAAATACGGTTTTAATTTATGCAAGACAACACAGGTAAGACATGCTTTCTGACTTTTCCAAGCGTGCAGCATAAATCGGGTCTTCTTCTGTCGGTGAATGTTGGTCAAAGCGAGATGAAACTTCCAGCTGTGGAATCTGTGAGATGTGAGCTTTCAGTAGAGGAGTCGTTTGGTCGTGTTCATGCCGCGGGGTGGACACGGGGAGACATCTTTTCTGTTTACATATTTTTCGGACTTTGTGCAGCTGCTCTTTAAATTGTTTGTTGTCTGAACTGTGTGTGTAGGTGATAGAAATGGTTTTACTGAGCTGGTATCTGAGATTCTGGACTTTCTGTGGATACCACACATGTTTATAGTTACATCTACAGACCTGACGTTACACCCGGAACGAGATGTTAACCCCTTAACTCCTGGTAGCGGAGGCTGCAGGTACAGAGGTGAAGCTAAACAGTCAAGCTAAGAATGAAAGTTTAGAGAATTTATATCCAGAAATCTGGATAATGAAGCAGTGAAGGTGCATGGATGGAAGTTATTGTGCATATTGTGAATATTTCTCTCTCCTCAGCATCTAGAAGCTGTGAGATTCTAATCCTGCTTTCTGTCTGTTCACCTGATGCTGATATTCATCACATATTGTTCCTTCTGTGTTTAGAAGGAAGCAGCTTCACAGCTTTAAATTCATCCTGCTGACTTTTTACCTTTTAGTTAGTAAATCCTGAACATTTCATCCTTATTTCTTATAAATATTTGATTTTATAAATATATATGAAGAAATATTTTAACTGTTGCTGTTTAAAGAGAAAATTGCTGCTAAATCTGTTTATGTGTTTAGTGCAGGGGTCTGCAGCCTTTCCAATCCAAAGAGACATTTTTCCCTCAGCCAGCTAAATAAAACGCAAATGTTATGAGACTTTTCAAAAAGTCAGCTTAATATATATTTTTAATAAAGAGCCACCATAGGATATTTGTAATTTTTGAAGAACCACATTTTTAATTTCAATTTTTAAGGTTTTAAAATAAAGGAAACACATAAAACCTTTATAAAATGACAGACTTTCTTATAAGGGATGTAGATATTTGTCGAAAATGCTGTAAAAGAAAAAAAAAAGTCCTTGGTTTCCAACCTAATGACAAGAAAGATAGATTTAAAAAAAAATATTTTAGCCATGTATTTAGAGGCATTGTGGAAGGTCCAGAGTCGCAGGTTAAACACCCCTGAAGTGTGTTAGTAAACCAAAATTTACTGCATTTTCTTTATATAGCTGTAGGCCTTCTTTTAAAGGAAAGAGACATTTTGCGCATAACGATGCGATTAATCGTGATTAATCGCAGCATGTCATGCGATTAATCGCGATTAAAAAATTTTAATCGTTGCCCACCACTAGTTATTTTATTCTGTAATTTGGTAAATTTGTTCATTTTATTTTTATATTGGCATTGGCCTTCTGACTGCTCTGCTTTGAACAGCACTTTGGTTAACTGAGGTTGTTGTAAATGTGCTTTATAAATACATTTGAATTGAATTGAATTGAATTGAATTGAATTGAATTGAATTTAATTTAATTGAATTGAAGTGAATTGAATTGAATTGACTTGAAATAATTTTGAACTGATTTGAACTGAATTGCATTGACTTGAAATGAATTGAATTGAATTGAATTGAATTGAATTGAATTGAACTGAACTGAATTAAATTAAATTGAACTGAACTGAATTGAATTAAATTGAAGTGGAGTGAACTGAATTGACTTGAAATGAATTGAATTGAATTGTAGGAATGTGTGATGATGAGAGATAACTCATTAGATCAAGATTGCTTACAACAGATGTGCAATGTGTCTCTTGGTTGTTTGTCCAAGGTTTCTAGACCCTCCTTCTTTAACTTACATAATACTGCTAGAACGAGACATCCTGTCTCAGAGTGATGCAGTGAAACTAGTCCATGCTTTCGTTACTTCCAGATTGGATTAATGCTATTCCTTATTATTGTTCTTTCCCAGATATGCCCTAAAAATCCACCAGCTGATCCAAAATGCTGCAGCGATGGTTCTCATGCGAACTAGCAGGAGAGGTAATTTTTCTCCAGTTTTATCTTCTCTTCATCGGCTCGTTGTTAAATCGACAGAATTTAAAATTCTTCTCCTCACATATAAAGCTCTCCATGGCCAGACTCCTGTGTACATCAAATATCTTGTAGTTCCATATATTCCCAACAGAGCACTTTGCTCCCAGACTGCAGGTTTCTTGTGGTTCCCAGAGTCTCTGAGGCCGCGTTCCCACCAGGATAGTCCGCTAGATGATTGGGGATGGTAATTTGGGAGGTGCCACAATTTTGCTTGCTCTGCACCACTCGAGCGAATCGAACCTTTTAAATAACGTGTTCCACTCCTCGCAGAATTACTGAAGGAGAAGACGAGAAAGCCAACGAAAAAAAAAGACTGGTTCATTTCTTGGTTATTGCAGGACAACTTGTGTTTCCATCAGAGTAAAACTGAGCTGCATCAGATCCTAGGGGTCTTGGGTTGATCAGTTTTCTGTCAGAACCTTTACCAAGTTTGGGTTTGGGAGGCAGACTCACTCTGTACCTTTGAGATCAGGCTTAAAACCTTCCTATCAGATAAATCTTTTAGGTAGGGATGGTTAGTCATCCCTGAGTTATGCCACCTCGTGCAGCTCATGATGGTGGATTGGATCAAAGTTAAGATTTGATGCAATCTGATTCCTAAGCTAGGCCATTATTTACTATGAGTTGGCCTGTGTGAATACTGACTGGATGACAATGGATTGGCTTTAACTGATTTTTCTGTAAAGTGCCCTGAGATGATGTAGTTGTGAAGTGGTGCTTTATAAATAACTCTGAATTTAATAGAATTGTTTGGGTGAACATGTTTGTGTGTGCACCCCCACCTAAATCTGTCTCTGGTTAGTTTACCATGACATTTTGCTCTTCCTTTGCCAGTCATTACTAATGCAGATTATTCTTCTCCTAACCCCCCATCTGATGGCAGCAGCTGCAATGAGCTCAGTTATTACATGTTATCAGTAACAGCTGTGATATAATAAAAAAATGTCATTCTCATCCCAAAGTTTTCCCACAGAGTTGTATACAACGTGCTTTTATTTAATTGACACTGTTAATCTGGTGAGACGTGGCTGGCGTAAACATTTGTTTGTGGCTTTTTATCTAGGAGCAGCTGTGTGAGCAGAGCCAAGGTTCATTCAGTACAAACCAAACCCATCGAGATTTTGGTCTTTGTTTTCAGAGCGTGGCACTCATCAGCCGAACTGAGTCTTGGATCGTTGACTTGTGGCAGATGCAGAGAAATTAGCAACAAAGACAACAGAATATTCGTGTGACTCCACAATAACATCTGAGTTTGTATAAAATAGGGCTGTCAAATGATTAATCAGATTAATCACAGCTTACAAATTAATCATGATTTATCATGATGGGTGCAGGTGTTGAACTCTCGCCAGTAAAGGTGTGGGTGTTTAGACAACCTCACCCCCCAACACACACATGTGATGCCCTCACATCCATCCATAGAGCCACCTCTAGACACCTCCTGTCTGATGGATGCATTAAACAACTTAATATAATTAATTACATAAATCAGTTACTGCCGTTAATGCGTTATGTTTGACAGTCTTAGTATAAACTTTAGATTTGTGTGATTTAGAGGTATAAAAGGAAAAGAAGCGCCTGACAAATGATGGAAGATGCTTTTACAAACAGCTGCTTTTGGCTTGGTCTTCGGTGATTGAAGAGGCCTCCGGACTGCCGTTAATGACCGTCAGACTCTGGAGATGGGTTTATTTCTGCAGGCTTTGGAAAATTACTCACACTGCTCCAGAGTTTCAGCACCTTTCAGCTGCAGGCTGCTTTTGTGAAAAACAGCATTAGAAGCTTCAGAAGTTGTGGAAGTCTAAATCCGGTTAGTATAAATGTCATGACAGGTTGCACTATTACTAACTGGAGAACCTGTGCAGGTGTACATTAGATGGGCTTGAAAGTTGGGCTTTTTATGTTCACACATGAACCTCATTTTGATTGACATGCTGAGGACTTGTAACTGCCTGCTCTACCCTTTGGTAGATCATTTTTTTCAGTGACTATAATAAATCTTATTATAAATTTGTGGGAGTAAACCTGTCCAAACCATGTCTATCACTTAGCTTGGCTATGTAATGCCACAAGTAATTGTTTGTCATCCCATTGCTGTTGGAAGTTTAATTTAGTTTTAACTGTTATCTCAACCATTTGTCAAAAACATTGGTTCTTATTACTGTCCAAAGGAAAATGAAAAGAAAATTTGCAAAGAAACATTTCTCAGGAGTTTTTTTTATTAAGAGTTACTAGAAGAAGTTTAATTCAGCTTCGTTTTTGCTGTGCCAGTTCATGACAGTAATCCCACCACACTTTAAAGATGTACTCCAATCCAGTTATAATTCAGTCCAATTTATTGTAATCAGGTTAAAAGAAATCCATTATATCAACCACATTAATCCAGTTTGGTTCATAGAGAGCCAGGTCACAAAAGATAACTGTCTAACGAAGGAAACCAGTGGATTGAACTCTATATTTATTTAGTTCCCTATCCTGAGCATCCACAGGGCAACAGGAGAAACTGGAGGGAAACCAGACTCAGAAAGGGCGGCCATTTGCCAGCTCAAGAGACCTCAAACCAGTCTACAAAGAAAGCAAATGAGTTCAAGTCTAAATACATACAAGCAAAGTCATTCCAGTCAGATCTGTAATGGTATTTATATTATGATGGTCCATGAAAATTTGTTTAACTGAGGAAACCAGTGGCTCTTCAGTTTGATCGAGTCCCCTGGGCATTAGCACCTGGCAACGGTGGTGAGGGGGTGGAGGTGGGTGGGTGAGAGGACAGCGATGCTAAACCAGGGACACCAAGGTCTGTACTATGAAGCAGGAGTTGCTTAGCTAGTTAACATTAAAGTAGCGGTTTTGGTTTAATAAAATAAAAGTTAAAAATAGCATAGCGCTGGCTTATCTGATAATTTCTTCTATGGGCAAATTTTAAAACTTTATGATACAATCATAATTACTTAAATATCAAAAGAAGACTCCAAGGCACAATAACTTAAAAATCCCACTTCTGCTGTGACACATAACATTATGGTTGAAAGTGTGTGTTGAAAGCTAGTTGGATGCAGAGAATTTTTCCAGATCAGTGCACCATTCAAGTACGACTCATATGCTGAGTTTGCAATAGTTTGCATGATGGATGTTACAATATGCCAAAATCCATGTGTGTTATTAGGGCCCATAATCAGTTCTTATGAAATGAAGACCCGACTGTCCAACTCTGAGGTCACATCCACACGGAGAGAGAACCAGTTTTGTTTCTAAAACGTTTTCCGTCAAGATGGAATTGTTTCAAGAGTAGGTGGCGCTGTAACGTTGAAGTCCAACTCTTATAAAAGTTCTCGTGGTTTTGGTTCAGCTCCCTTAGAAGAAAAGATTCTTTTGGCTCCCAAATGGCTCTTCATTTAGTTTCACTCCGAGTTTCTATTTTAGCCCTTAACTTTGCAATTATGGTTCGTCATCTGGGACACATTTTATTTTTAAATATAAGCTTATTTGTCATTTTAAAAAAATGATTTAACATTTTAACCAAACCTTTAAACATTTGAACAAAACAAAATAAATGAAGACTTAACATTAAAACTAAAGTCAAGTCTAAGATTCACTGTATCAATAAAACAATTTTTTGGGGGTCTCTTAAATCCAGATAGGAGCAGTGGTGGAGTCGGGGATCAGTTCTGGTCTACTGTCTACGTTCTACTGAGCTTCTCTTTCTGCATCTTTATAGTTTATTTTCAAATGTGAAAATCGTTATTAACAGATTTGATGTGTCTTCCTTAAATACACTCACTGAAAACTAAATATGGCCTTATTTCGCCATGTTAGCCTAAAACTAATCTAGTGCTAGCATAGAACTAGATTAGCATGGCTACGTAGCTTCATGCTGACATCAGGTCTTACACAACATCAGTAGTTGTACCTGCAACTAGGAAACTACTTTAATATTTACTTCAAACTGATGTAGTGATACTGGTGATACTGGTATTACTGGTGATCAGTACAGGTCTGGTTTGACGCTCTTCCAGTGACCTGTCAATCATCTGAGATGACATCTGGGGTGTCTAATCAGATGTGGCCAGTCCCACTTTTGCTCAGCAACTCCAGCACATGTAGGACTTTTGATTCTCCAGCTAAAAGCTTAAAACGAGCTCCCCCGGTATGTTAGGCCTTGTTTTTCATGGTTGATGTGATAAAGAGGCTACAGGCACATTGCTGCCATTTACTGAGCTAATGCATCTGTGTTCTGCAGGTAGTGTCCGAATCATGTGTATGAAAACCAAAGCATCTCAGCTGACTTTTGTTCCATGTAATTTCCATCAGAGCTCTCCAAACCCAGCAGGATAACTCCTCTTGATTGCAATGTTGCAGATCTCTTGGCTAACTAAATTTCAATTGGGAATTTTGAGCAGTCCTCCTATCTCATGATCTTCCTGGCCGATGTGGGCAGAATCTCAGGCTCCAATCTGTCAAATGAAAATCTGTCTCCAAACAGCGTTTTGACATCACTCAGTGGGGCTGAAGGCAACTTTCCAGCCTCATTCTGTCAGCTTGGTCATGCTGAAATAATGGGAAAGTAAAGTGTTTTCTAAACATAGTAGTTCATCTGGCTGTGATGGAGTCATGAGACAGAATTGATATCAGACAGAGATAAACTCTGACACAAATATGACAGATAAATGCAGTTTCTGTGGAAACCAACACTGCAATAAGAAGCAGCCCACTTTTATGGACTTCTCTGCTTTTTCACCTCTGGCTAGAAGGAACAGGCTGCAGACCTAAACAAACCTGCTTTACAAGCAGCCATAGCACCGGGCAGTGAACCCAGCTGAACTCTTACCTTCAATATTTATCAGATTGTGAAACTCGTATCTGCAGAAATCCTTCAGTTCTGCATTGCTTTATCAAAGCAGCTCTGAGTTGGAGCAGCTGGTAGTGATCTGGCAGGACTGGGCTTGAGTTAGCACATGAAAGATCGCCTCCAGGCATGATTTCAGACTCATCTGTTGTGCTGATTCTGCTGTGCACACGTTTGCCATGGACACACTTCAGCATGTGCTCAGAGCGAGCTGCTGGTGCTGTTGCCTGTTGCACATTAAAGTCACTTTCCTAAACTCATTTTAATCCTACAACCTACACTAGTGTGGATCCGAACAAGATGAAGAGAAGTCGTTCCAAAAGCTTCAGTGAGTGTGAAAAGATTTTATTCAAGCAGATTGTGTCAAATCACCAATTCCTGAAAGAAATAACCACACAACTGCTATACAACGGTGTAAATATGTCATGAAAACAATGCAAAGGACAGTTTAACCACAAGAACCGTTTAACAACTTCAGGTAAGTCACTAATATTTAGTCCACATTCTCATATTTGTAATATGACATCACTTATTAAATTATATGTGTCTTTATAGATTTTGTGGAAGAACCTGTCTTTTAAACAAGAAAAGGCAGAGTTTAGAAAACAGCGGTTTAGTACTGGTGGTGGACGACCACCACAATGATCTGCTATCTGGAAGCTCTGAATACCCAGTATACCTGATGATGACCACTTGGACAGTCCAGAAGAAGTTGGTACAAATGGTAGGTTAATAATTCCATTTTTTTTTAGGTTTCAGATTTAAAGATGTACATTTGTGGGACATAAGTAATTTACATGTCTGAGAATGCTAATGACCCAGTAGAATTAGCCTTTTTAATTCACTCTTCTGCTACTCAGTCTTTATTTTGTACTTAACAAATATAACGACATAGAGAGGAATCAAAAACAAGCATTTCGTTTTTGAATGCTGCCTATTTAACTGAATTGCTGCATTATAAAATCATCTTTGGATGCAGGTCCTTGTTGGTCTGCCACATCTACAGGCACATCTGCAGGAACCTGCACTTCTATCGTTAGAACAGGGCAGTGATGCTGCTTCAGGTAGTTATGCAGTACTACTGTGGCTTGAGCACCTTGCAGCATCGTCTTAGCTTCAAATAATATGTGCTATGTAAACACTGAAATCAATGTTTCCATAATCCAAACATATGCAAGGCAAGTTTATCTGTACGTCACAATTTATGTGGAAAACAATTCAAAGTGCTTTACCTAAAACATTAAAGCATCATAGCGGGGTGCAGGAAGCAATGACAAGCAACCAACTTTAAAAAATAAAATAAACGAAAAAGAAAACATCTAAAATTAAATAGATAAAAATCCAGAAATAAAGTTCCAGTGTGGGGAATTAACAGCTGTTCCTGCAGTTTTCTGGGAGTTTGTTCCACATGTGAGGAGCATAAAAGCTGAACGCTGCCTCTCCAAGTTTAGCTCTGACTCTGGGAACAGAAAGTAGACCTGACCCTGATGACCTGAGGGATCTGGTTGGTTCATAACCAACCAGAAGATCCTGAATGGATTCTGGTCCCAAACCATTCAGGTCTTTGTAAACCAACAGCAGGATTCGCTCAACCATTCCTTTGTGTGAATGTGAGCTCTGTTTTATCGTTGCTGCTCAGGTGTGGAATTTAAATGGGCCCTATTCTGCTATTTGGACTTTTCTGAGCTTTCCACAATGTTCTACTACTGAATACTCACCAGACAAGGGAGCGGGGTCATATTTTATCACTTAAACACATGTATACCAGTGTCTCTACATCCAGTTTCAACAATAACTTTTAGAGAGTTATTTCCACTTCGATATTCAGTGACATCCGTTATTGATCTTCTTCTCCAGATTGTGTATGTTCATGGGAAGAATGTCCCACCCACCTTCATTGTTCAGTGCAAGGTGGAAGATGCCACAACGTTTTCAGTGTCATGTCACACAGAAATGCTTCTTCGACTCTGAAATGAAAGCTGCACTTGTTCTGATTCCCGAAGAAAACAACAGTCAGACAGCAATGGATGGAGTTTGTATCTGGGAGCCAGACACCGAGTTGCACCAGCGTTTGTATTTGAGACCAGCACTTCACCAAAGACTGCTGGATGAATAAGGGCCGGTACAACGAGGGATTTGCGGCCAGGCTTTAACTGAAAGGAGGGTCTGTTCCTACAATCAAGGACCGTGTTTCCGAGCTGGAGCCAGAGAGGTGTTTCTATGGCAAAACAGTGTGCGCTCGCAGCAACTACTCCCGGGAGTGGATCAGTCAGAGGCAGCCTGCATCAGGGGAAGGCAGGGCTTAGGGCAGAAGAGTCTCATTCTGCTTGTTTCTGGCAGAGGCCGATCTGAGAGAATCGATATAAACTAAATTAAGGGGTTTGTGAAAAATGGTAGATTATAGCCTCTCCTTGTGGACTCACATATTAAGATAAATTAGCCTGAAATTAGCACAATAGGGCCACTTTAAGTATGGAGTGAATGAAAATGGGGCGGCATGGCTAAGTGGGTCGAATGGTCGTCCCGTAGCCCAAGGGTTGCCTGTTTGATGCCGGCCTGGAGAGCTCATGTCGAGGTGTCCCTGAGCAAGACACCCCGAGCCCAAATTGCTCCTGATGGGTCGTGGTTAGCGCCTTGCATGGCAGCTTCCGCCATAAGTGTGTGAATGTGTGTGTGAATGGGTGCACGGTGGAGTGGTGGTTAGCACCACAGCCTCATAGCAAGAAGGTCACTGGTTCAAGCCCCGGCTGGGGGGGACGTTCGAACCTGGGAGGTGGTGGTTTTTCTGTGTGGATTTTGCATATTCTCCTCGTTTATGCGTGGGTTCTCTCCGGGTTCTCTGGCTTCGTCCTACCATCCACAGACATGCATGTTAGGTTAATTGATCACTCTAAATTCTCCCTAGGAGTACAAGCGTGTGTGAATAGTTGTTTGTCCCTATCTGTGTTGGACCTGCGATGGACTGGTGACCTGTCCAGGGTGTACTTGCCTCTCACCTGTTAAAATGCTGGTATAGGCTCCAGCTTACCTGCGACCCGTAACGGACTAAGTGGTAAAGATAATGAATGAATAAAAATGTACCATGGCCATATCCACTTTCACCAAGAAGAAGTCCACCATGTTCTTCTCTCTCAAAATGAGCACACAATGAAGAGTTTAAAAAATCAGAGAATTGAACTCAGGCGGGGAATCCTCCATGGAAGCGGTGGGCTGTTGCATGTATACTTAGCTCTGCAGGCTGTTGGAGAGCATGGCAAAGAAGAGGTGACCGAGCAGGAAGTATGTTGGTCAAGGACCCGCCCAGGCCACCGACAGTGGACTCATGCACAGCCATTTCTAGGAAATAAACTCTTTTGAAGGTTGACTTTTAGCATGGCTTTAACTCTTCTCAACCTGATTGAAAAAACTTTGCTGGTCGTAGAGGCCTGGGGCTCTAAATCCCCAGGTGGTGTCTTTATTTAAGCTTTTCACGTTTTTGGGTAGGAAATTTTCTTGGTCACCGCCACACAGACTTTATGAACTAATCACCAATTTTTAATGGTAAAAAGTTCCAGATGATAAGTAATGTGAACTTGGAGAAAAGCAGGTAAAGGTCTCTTACAGAAAAAGGGTCTCAGGTCAAGCAGAAATATTAGTTCCACAGTGTTTTCTTGGTCCATATCAAAGCAGTCTCCAGGTAAAAAATGGATTACTTGACTCAGACCTGATGGTGTGCATCTAAATCTAACTGGATGCAGATTACTTGGTGCACACTTGCGTCCTGCTGTTGGGATGGCAAACCCAAACATGTACAGATAGCATGTACAGGTAAGAGTGAAGGACTCAGCAGAGAGACAACCAACCCCCAGCTCTCCCTCCTCACCAGACCGTCTTCTCCACATCACCCAGGTCTTCAAAGGATGTCTCTATCCCGGTCTGGACCCCAGCGACCACCACCTACCAAGAAATACAGGGCTCCCCCTCCTCATTCTCCAGTAGGATTCCTGTGTTAGGAATCGAACACAGGTTCAATCTAATTTGTTAACTGTACCATGTAGAACTCAGAATACACCAGAGACCAGTGTAAACTTCATAAAGCTGCTGTACTTAATATTAGATCTCTGTCCAACAAGTCACTGTTAGTTAATGACTTCATCATTTCTCACAGTTTAGATTTTCTTTTTCCGACAGAAACATGGTGAACAGAAGACACAAGTGCTACAGTTCTTAAAGTGAACATATGCTTTTAAATCATTCCTTTTCACATGTAAATCATTAATTTATGGTCCTTATAAAGTAGAACCGCAATGCTTTTGTCTGAATTCCTGGTCATTCTAGCTCCACACACCCTTTAGAGTGACTCGTTTTGGTGCAGTCCCTTTAAATGTGAATGAGGCATTTCATGCCCTGCCTCCCTCCAGGTCACAGAGAGTTCCACTCCACCCCATTCGGTCATATTTGTAGTTTGATTGCAGCGATACGATTATCTACCAGCAGAGAAACCTTTTATTGGCAAGTTTACTAGAGATGTCAACAACAGAAAACGTGTCCGTCCAGCCTTACATATTCGAGTCCTCCTCTTTCCCTTTCTGTTCGTCCCTCACTGATTAGCTCCCCAGACACTTCCATGTATTTTTCATCATCCCATGCCATCTCTACCAGCTGTTGTCCCCCCACCCCCAACACTACTTTTTCCACACTACCACAATATGAATAAGATAAACAAGCCCTCGACATTGTTAAGGAGTTAAGAAAGTCACTTAATGCATTTGGATCCTGTGTTCCACTACACAAAACCACAAAAAGGAAAGCCAAATCATTTTATTCAAAGCACACAGTACAGTTATATCCTCAGGAAGGAAGCTAAAAGTTAGCACACAGCACTTACAGAAGCAGAACGCACAATGCTAATACTATCAAAACATTATATCAATATACAGAATGCATGTCTAAAATAAAGCTTGACGTAATTTTAGTGTTATTTGGAGCTTACCACTTTGCTGTGTCCATCATTTCCATAGAGAGAAGGAACTGATTCATTCAGACGCAGTCTTTCTGCAAATCCATCTTAATACTGGTGGAGATTGCTGAAACACTCGTCCTTGAAGTGCTTCGCACAAACAAACAGGACTTTCCCCACTGATGTCGGTACATTTCCGTGAAAAATTAAATTCAACCAGGCAATTCGAAGAGGCTCTGATGCCGGGGGCCGATGTAAGGAATTGTGTATGTTGATACACACAACACCGCACATTTTGACTTGTCTACTGGTAACTCCGGCATAACTAAACGTGGACTACAGAATCGCTTTGAGAAAAAAAATAATAAAATAGCGGATTCACAAAATTGGATACCCGGAAGTCCATGACCTTATTTAGCAGACCCACAGCAAATACTGTGACGTAATAGATAACGAAACGTAATAGAGAAAACTAACAGACTGAAAAATATGACCCAAAAAGAATATAAAGATATATACACAGCATCAGGAGAGAATGTATTTAAATTTTCTGCATTGATAAACACTAATAGTGTACAAAAACGTGCATTTAAGGGCTAAAAAAAGTGGATTTTTCATGATATGTCCCCTTTAATGAAACAGCACCCTCTCATTTTAGTTTTATGAATAAATGTGGAAATCGGAGGAAAGAGGGAAGAGAAGCTGCCTTATTTAAAGATTCATTCCAGTGGAAACAGATTTCTTTTGTTGATTTTACTTCTATGAATGTCTTAGTTTTATTTTAAGGGCCCTTTCTAAAATCCTATTTTAATCATCTACAGACGTCCAGGACACTGTGCAAATTTTATTGATGAATTTTCTGAATTATTGTTGGTTATGTCGACTGATTTTAACCATTATATCTGAACTGGGGATTTTAACATTCACATAGATAATGTGATGGATGGTAATATGAAGGAATTTTCTTCCATATTGGATGTTTGGTTTATGGTAACATGTAAAAGAACCGACCCACATTCAAGGTCACATTCTGGACCTGGTTATTTCAAAAGGTGTTGATATTTCTTCTGCCACTGATTTAGCCTTGTCTGACCATTTTTTCACTGATCACTCAGAATGTCCAAACAACCGGCTTCTCAGTTAGGAAGAGGAACATTAATGAAAGAACAAGTGCTAAGTTTGTGGAGGCCATAGCTATGTTACCAACAACCAATGCAGAGTCAGTTGTCATTTTAATCCGAAAGTCTTGAATGTAAGTCTTGAACCGATAAGAATCAAGAGCAACTTCAGGAAACAGAAAACACCATGGAGAAACACCACTGTGGTCACCAACCTAAAAAGAGAATGGAGAAAAACTGAGCAGAAATGGCGGAAAAATAAACTTCAGATTCACTATGAACTGTACAAACTGTACAAACAAAGCCTGCGTGACTATAATATATATATACTATAATAATAATATATCCATCTAGTCGTGGATAAAGTGGAATGGGAGATTCTCATCATGGACGTGGTGCAACGAGAGATTTTCATTGTGGACGCGGTGGAACGGGAGATTTTCTTTGTGGATGATATTGAACAGGAGATTCTAGTCGTGGACGTGGTGGAACAGGAAATTTTTATTGTGGATGCATTGGAACTGTTCAAATGTGTATCATGCTGAAATAGATCATACCCTGTCTAGTAGGATATAGGCACACATGTGATTGGTTCCATCAGTTTTACAAGTTTTCTGTGTTGGAGTCTCAAAACCACCCAAAAACAACGGCAAATAAAATTACTGCAATCAAATGTAAAGTAATAAAATCCTTACCCATTTATTTAATTTACTGATGTTAATTAAATGCTGTCCAGCTGACAGTAATAATAATCTATGCAGATTTCCACAAGGTAAAGAACTGTGAAACCCATCTGTGATCTGTAGGGGGCTTCATAAAGAATCAGCACAGTTCTACAACAAAAGCTTTTTTCTTATTATTAAAACCATGCAGGTATTTGAGGGCAGCCAGACAAGAGTAAATTATTTTGTAGCTTCTAATCTGGGAAAAAATTACAACTATCCACCATGTTGAATTTTATTAACTGTAGAAGACACCAGGAAGCCACGACATAAGCTCACATCAGGTTTGTTAGTGATGGCCTATGAGGCATTAAGCAGGATTTTCATAGCTCATTAATCCTGTGCATTGCAGCCTCCTTTCTGATGAAAAAAAACCCTCTTGTTCTTAATTTCTTTCTTTAATTGTACAGTACTGATTTCAATATAAGTTGTCGTGAGAGTGAGTAACTATGTGGGACATATGGCAAAATTATGACTGACAGTCGTGTACAGATACAGTGATAACGTGCGATCTGTTTCAACAAGCAGATGTTTGAAATGATTTTATTTCTGTCATCGCTGTGCTAAATAGAAAGCCCACACCATCTGCCTCCGGATGCAGAGTTCAGCAGGAAATTCAGTCGCAATGCACCAAACAACATCATGGAACAGCAGCATCCTGCAAAACCTACTCACATTTGGTAGCACTGATGTTGATTTATGATACCTGTGATGTGGCTGGTAAACATGAAAGTAAAGTAATAGAAGTGTACCTGCCAAATTTAGAATTTTTGTTCCTAAAATTGATCTTTTCCTGTGCTCCCTTTACTAAAGTTGATATGGTGAAGGTAAACAGAAACAAAAAACCCATGGTGCTATGAAAGGGTCAGTCATTTAATACAAATCCATCCATCCGTCCGTCCGTCAGTCCATTTATCCATCATCCATCCATCCATCCATCCATGCATCATCTGTCCATCCATCCATCCATCCATCCATCCATCCATCCATCCATCCATCCATCCATCCATCCATCCATCCATCCATCCATCCATCCAGCCATCATCTGTCCATCCATCCATCCATGCATCCATTCATGTTGGACCTCCTCTTTCTGTGATTCCAGCAGCTTCTCTGTGTCATTGTCTCGATAAGCTTCTGTGATATCAGATTTACTTCCATCCAGAGTATCATTAATGTTTCTCCGAGATCTTATGTTGGTGATGGAGAGTCCGACCACTGAACAAAGCCTCTCCAGCACGTCCCAAAGCTTCTCAATGGGGTTTAGGTCTGGATGCCTGGACTACAGTGACACTTTTATCAATAAAAATGAACAAACTCAAATTCTGCTGTGAAAAAAAACCCCAAAATAAACAGATTTAATGGATTCTTTAGTTCAATTTGGTCTGAGGCCTGAAATTTTTCTAAAGTGTAAACTGGACTGAATGACAGCTCTGAGTTCAAGAAGTTAATCCCAGATTGGCTGCTGTTCAAACTGTGACTGCAGCCCTTCTCATTTGCATTTCCTCAGAAAACACAAGTGCTGCCATTCTGTCAACAAATTCTGCTGAAGAGGCCATAAATCCCATCCTGAATGAGGAGCAGGGGGGTAAATGTGTAATTATTCTCATTAATTGCTGTACCATGCCAGCATCAGATGCATTATGATGTTCATTCTGAGTATAAATCTTTTTAATATTGCTGTTTATTATATTGCTGAAACTTTCCTGCTGTAAGAGGTTTTTTTTAAAAATAAGACTTATTTATTTATTTTCCATGTCATTTTGAATGCACAGATGAAAGCAGATATTGTAAGTCTTGGAAAGAGATGTAATGCCTGCATGGAGCATTCTGCTTGTCTGCAGGAGCCATTGATCATTTGTACGTGAGTTTGAGGGCTAATTTCATCCCTGGGGATGATTAAATACAATTGCTTTGCCGTCCTAAAGTATTTGTAGCAAAACATGCCACCAGGCAACAAAGGCTGGCAGCATGAATGATGGTTGCTACTCTCAATGCGGAAGCTGCAGATTTCTCATTCCGGGAAGGAGCCGTATAGTAAGCATCTTTAATGAGTCCTCAGAACAGGTACTTATACATTTACGTGTGCTGTGGTGAAACTGCAGTGCAGTTACAGAGAGTGGCTGTTTGCTGAACAATGCATTATCCCCACATGGACGAGCAATCTACCACTCCTGTAAAGTAGACAGAACACCTCTTTCCTTTGTTTGTTTTTGGTTAGAATATGCTAAACGCTGCTCTGAGATCAGGACTGAATGTTCTGAAACGCTGGAGTGGAGGCAGAGGGATTAAACATGAATGTGTTTTGCATTTGGCACTGAAATCATTTTTATGCTTTACTGTTTTTATGAGACACTGAATTGTCAAAAAAAAAAAAAAAAAAATGAAAATGGAGATTTGTCAGAGATGGGAGGAATGATGGCAGCTGTTTTTCTTCACAGTAATTGAACATAATCAAACGTTCCTTCTTTACCCCAGCAGTGATGGCAGCACCTCCTGCTCGGTGTCCTCACATCACCATCCAGACTGTTCTCCAGCATCATATGTCCATGTCTGCATGGCGTGGCTGGCTACAGCTGTAGCATATAGGATACTAATCAAACTGATTTAGATGTGGAGACCAGCACAGATTAACAGTTGTAGTCATCAGTCAGTAAATATGCATTTACTAGCTATTAAGCTTTCCTTTAGTGGACCCCATCTCACATCAGCACTACAAGTTGTAAAAGTAGAAAATAAAGCAATTTGAAAAGGTCTGAATGCAGTTTTCTCATATATTCTTCTGCAGTTAGAAGTTGAAAATACAGCAGGAACAAAAGAGTTTTCTGTCTCTTTCATGTTATGATTTGATTTTTTTACACATTCATACATCACAGCTGTCATGCTGCATTTTAATGACTAATGAAGACAGTTCCGGTGTTTGGGTTTCATTTGGATTCTGTTGGATGGTAACCTAGCACAGGGAAGGTCAGTGCCATTTCATTTGTGGTGCTCAAATCAGTGAAACAGGAATTTTTCTACACGCAAAACAAGTATTGACAGAACTCAGTAAGAAGGGTTTTAGCTTTAAGATTAGCAAAGCATTAAGGAGAAACATGAAGCCGCAGAAAGCTATTAGCAGTGTTTACATCCATAAAGGTTAAAAACAAACCTCCATCAGTTACAGCCAGTCACTGACTTCTACGTTATCCATTGATTCTTGGAAGCTAAAGGTATAAAACAGCAGCAGCTGGGTCACTGAGAGAAAAATGCCAAGGATGCATTTTTAAGGCTTTCTGATCTCAGACAGCAGGAAACTGTTGGGGTTCCCTCTGTGTTTTCTCAGAGGGAAAACTTGTGTTTCCTGTGATGTTTGTGCATCTTTAGGGTTAGAAACATTGAAATGATCTGACTTTATGATGTGAAGAAGTTCTGCTTTCTTAGGAAAAAAAGGTGATTAAAAAAAAAGCTATGCTGCCAAGCTGAATATTAAATACTGGAGAAAAGCAGATGCCAGTTCGCTTGATGGATTTCTCTGCATCTCAGGGCAAATATCTGAAACTGGCATGCTGGTCCTGAGTGTCTCTGTGTGCCTCCCTGCATGTTTGTGCCTGTGATAATTTGGATTTGAATGCTTAATTGGATTTATAATGCACCGCTGAGCGAACCCGCTCCAAATCCGAGACTGACTTCCACCCTCAATGCTGGGTTTGGACCTGGTTTCCTCCCACAGCCCATCTGCACTGCTTACGGACTCCAGAAGCAATCCTAGTCCCACCAGTCCCCCTCACCGTGACTCCTTCCTGCCTGCCAGTCCTGCGTCCAGGCTGGAGGCTCCTGTTTCCCTGCATTACCATTTTTCTGAGAAAGCTAATTCTCTCCTGTCAGCGTCCCTTTTCCTCAGCGTTGCTGGTAAATGCATTAGAGGCCTGGTCGCCAGCGCCGAAGGAAACGGCTCTTGGGAGGTCGGAGGTAATTCAGTCACAGCTGCTTGCAAAAGGTGGGCCGCTTTTATTGGCCCTGAGGGGCCTGGTTTTCTTTTCTGTCCTCCATCATATGGTGTTACAGAGAAGCAACAAAAAACTGGAGAAAAATTACCGATAGTTTTCTTGGAAATCTCGAGTAGCTGGTGGGCAGGTGAGGAAAGTATTAAACACAAGTTGAATGTGGTGGTTTATAAACGCAGCAGGTGGATTCT
Organism: Melanotaenia boesemani; assembly: GCF_017639745.1. Classification (NCBI taxonomy): domain Eukaryota; kingdom Metazoa; phylum Chordata; class Actinopteri; order Atheriniformes; family Melanotaeniidae; genus Melanotaenia; species Melanotaenia boesemani. The sequence continues at coordinate 4,309,662 of NC_055698.1, forward strand.
GGTAGAGAGAAAACAAGCGTCCAACAGCAATAACGGAGACCCGGAAACGTTGTCATGGTAACGGAAACCCCAAGTTTTTACTTGATATGTAGAGCTGGGTAGAAACGCGTTACGTTTAACCCTTCACATTTACTGAAGTACATTTTTACACAAAATGTACTTTTAAGAGTACAATTTATTATAACACTGGTGCTACTACTGTAATACTGACCCTGGTACTACTACTGTTATAATGACCCTGGTACTACTGATGTAGTAATTACCCTGGTACTACTACTGTAATACTGACCCTGGTACTACTACTGTTATAATGACCCTGGTACTACTGATGTAGTAATTACCCTGGTACTACTAGTGTAATAATAACCCTGTTACCACTGCTGTAATACTGACCCTGGTACTACTACTGTTATAATGACCCTGGTACTACTGATGTAGTAATTACCCTGGTACTACTACTGTAATACTGACCCTGGTACTACTACTGTTATAATGACCCTGGTACTACTGATGTAGTAATTACCCTGGTACTACTAGTGTAATAATAACCCTGTTACCACTGCTGTAATACTGACCCTGGTACTACTGCTGTTATAATGATCCTGGGTATTACTTTAATAATGACCCTGGTACTACTACAATAAGAATGACCCTGGTACTACTGCTGTTATAATGATCCTGGGTATTACTTTAATAATGACCCTGGTACTACTACAATAAGAATGACCCTGGTACTACTGCTGTTATAATGACCCTGTTACTACTGCTGTAGTACCATGAGATGAATGATGGAGTCCTGCTGGTTGTGTTGAATCTTTGAATGAGAGCAGGAAAGAGAAAAACTCTGCACTGGTGACTGATAGTTGTGTGTGAATGTTGGTCTATACAGACTATTGAGATTTGGTGAGTACTTAGCCTCTGTGTGTGTGTGCATACATGCATGTATGTGTGTTGTACATGAATTGGGGTGGCTTGGGTGAGTGTACGTCATGCACTGTAATCTCTGAATGCTCAAACAAGTCAAGAAAAAACAGGTTGTGGTCTATAGTAAACGGGAGTAACACAGACAGAAGGTTATTCAGGAAGACGTTTAGTCAAACGCTGCTCATGGGTCCTTTACGCTGGTCTCAAAAGTTTTGTTATGAAAGACCAAGACAGCCAGACAAAATATGATGTTCTGAAAAAAATAAGTATTTTATTTAATGTGGCGGATTCCTTCATTTATTCATTTATTTTATTAACATTTCATTTATTAATATTTAATTTAAAGGAACAATAAGTCTGACATTACTTAGGAAGTACTCAGAACTTGAGAAGTTTTTTTTATTAAGAACTTTTTTTACTTTTACTTGAATAATTATTTAAATGACTACTTTTTATTTGGAATTGAGTCATATTTTTCTAACGCAACAGTACTTTTACTCGAGTATAAGTTTTGGCTGCTCTACCCACCTCTATTGAAATAAGAACATTGGTTCAGTAAATAGCAATTAGATGTTTGCAGAGATGAGGAATTCTACCGTGGTTCAGTTTTGGTTCGATTCAGGATCCAGAGGTTGACATGAGATGATATCACACACTGGTTTATCACAATCACTTTCATTCAAAACAAAAATAACTAAAATATCAAAACCAGACTGAACCACACTCTGTATTTGGAGCTTAAAAATGTTTACATCCCTTAAAAGAAAACAAAGAATAAATTTCTATTTGTTCAAGGTCCAGCATGTAAAAATTACTGCCATCTAGTGGCAAAGTTGGGCAAAACAATGACTTCAAATACCAAGGTCGACATTCTTCCAGATATAAAGATGTTTTCATGTGGATCCAGTGGCCTCAGGTGCAGCAATGACTGCAGTACAGGTAACATCAACACTGTCTACATTGAGGAGGGCCAGGGTGGTACTGGCCACCTCTGAAATCTGAATGGACACCCCTAATGCCAGCTCCGGTGACTTACAGGTCACTGAAGGAGGACAGATTCATCTGCATAGATCACCAGTATCACTACATCAGTATCACCAGTATTACTAAATCAGTCTGAAGTACTAATAATTCATTCATAAACATACTGACATGTGGCTGCAGTTTTCTAGAAGAGA